>NC_081432.1:7622383-7864230 GCF_949786415.1 Peromyscus eremicus | reverse complement strand
CCTAAATGAGCCAACACTGTCTGAACTGATGGGCGGCCTGCTGTTAGGACCATGGTATGCTCCTGTGCAGCCTGGCATGGAGAACACTCCATGTGGCAGATGGCTTTCGTGTTCCCCAGACCTTGCTGTCAGCTGGCCTCGTCTCCTGGAACGGGTTCCTTCAAGACCAGGTGTTTGTCCCCAGTGACCTGAAGCTTGGAGGGTGTGGCTCTGCGTGTCTGCTCCTGTGGGTGCTGGGCACCAGGCAGGCTGGCCCTTCCAAGGCTTGGCTGGCTCTGTAGTCAGAATAACAATCACACCTAATCTTATTTTGCATTGTGCAGCTTTCCTCTCAGGAGACACACCAGACCTCTGAACAGACACTTACTCACTGAGGCAGCAACTGTTCCCGGGGGAGGGGACACACACACACACACACACACACACACACACACACACACACACACGACACTTGCCCCCGTGCCCTGTTCCCTTTGGAGCTACCGGCCTGTCTTTCAACAACTTCGGCTGTATTCAGAACTGTTCCAGGCGCTGGGGATACAAGGTATGGGAGTGAGCAAAATTACCCAAATCCCTCCATGGGAAGGGCTGTCATTTTAGAGGGTGAGACTAGATGAGGCAGACGAATAAATACGAACGTGGAGTGTTGAGTAATATCTAGTGCCAAGGAGAAAAATCATTCGGGGACAGGGATAAAATGTGGGACCTGGGAGCTGGGCTTCAAGGTTCACTTCGTGAGCTGGTGATCTGAGTGATGAACCTTCCAGCCAACAGTGGCCTCCCTCCAAGGTCTTGCTCAGGAGGCCGAGAGGGCTAGAATGGAGGGCACAGCAGTGGTTCCAGACAGGCTCAAGTGGTTCAGACAGGTTCAAGAGGCAGCCCCGGTGAGTTACACGTGACTTCAGGTTGCTGTGTGTCTATCTGATGCAGCCTTATGGGAAGTTGTGCAGAGGCGGGAGGTGTCTGGCTGAGGGTTTACCAGGGCTACCCTGGATGTTGAATGGATAGTGAAGGCTGTCAGGCAGGGTCACCAAGTGGGAGGTCAGTGGGGGGGGGGCAGTGACGTCATCTTCACAAAGTATGATGGCCATTGGGACCATAGTAAGGGTGCAGGGCCAGTAGAAGATTATGTATATTATATATGATGTACACACATAGTATATAATTGAGATGTATGCATGCATTCATATACCTCAACATATAATGTGCCTAATAATTGGGAATATTTTAAGTTAAACATGCCTGTCATTTACCTAACATACACAGTGTAGCATTGACATTTTCCCCTTAGGATATTGGGGCACTGTGCTTACAATTTCTGCCTAGTTTTGAGAGGGGGTGGTGGCAGAGACTGAGACTGACTCATACAACCTGTCATCAGCACGGGGAAAGATCTGAAGGACAGTTTCTCTGGAATGCATGTGACTTTGTCACTGTAGTAAGGAAAACGTTAAAGTTGAACTATCATCTAAGATCAGGACCATTGCTACCTACAACAGGTGTTGGCTCAAGTGATTGGCAGCGAGCTGGAGACCCAGGAGGGCCAGTGCTGGTGCCTGTGACTAGTCTACGTCTGAAGCTTGAGAGTCCAGAGAGCTGCTGGCTGGCGTGCATCTCAAGTTCAAGGGCAGAACAATGCCTGGCTTAAGCAGGCAGGAAGAGCAAAATCTGTCTGTCCCCAACTCTCTGTTCTATTAAATCACTTAATGGGTCAGATGAAGCCCACTAGCAGGGAGGTGGACAGCCATCAAATGTAACCTTACCCAGAAGCCCCCTGTAAGACATCCAGGATAAGGCATCATGCCCCATTAGACTGACCCACAGAACTGACCCTCCTGGGGTAGGAAATTATTTGCATCCATGTCCAATGTCTCCATGCCAACCGACTTCATGGGTGGGCATTATTTCTCCTTTCTGCCATCCTTTCTCTTTGTTTTGCCTGTACCAGAGCTCAGGCCTAGGCATCCCTTGGTTAAGGTAAGTGCCAGCCTCTTTTCACAGTCCACAGCAGCCTGGGGGGCTCCTAGTGTCCTGGCATACAGCCCATGTAAGTGCCTCAGAATCAAAACAAAACCAGAAGAAACCATCAGCCCCTGCCAAGTGGCCTGGGGATCCTGGGCCGGGTGGAGGCCATGACCTGCCCACCTCCCTCTTGGGTTGGCCTTAGATCTTTTGGAAAGTTGGTAACTGTCTTAGTTAGGGTTAATGTTGTTATGAGGAAACACCATGACCAAGGGCAGCATGGGGAGGAAAGGGCTTATTTTGTTTACACTTCCATATCACAGACCATCATCAAAGGAAGGTCATGAACTTAAACAGGGCAGGAACCTGGAGGCAGGAGCTGATGCAGAGGCCATAGACAGGTGCTGCTTGCTGGCTTGCTCTTCATGGCTTGCTCAGCCTGCTTTCTCATAGCACCCAGGACCACCAGCCCAGGGGTGGCATCCCCCACAATGGACTTGGCCCTCCCGCATCAGTCACTGATTAAGAAAATGCCTCACAGGCTTGCCTACAGCCCAGTCTTATGAAGGCATCTTCCCAATCGAGGTTCCCGCCTCTCAGATGACTCTAGCTTGTGTCAACTTAAAGTAAAAACTATCAGGAACAGGGACTGAACTCAGTCAAAAGTGGTGTTAAATAGAGCAACCTTCTCAGGTATGTGGGATCCTGAATGTATGTCATCTTCGAGGACAGTTGTAGGGACGGGGAGCCTGGGAGTCAGGGTGGAGCTGACCTCCTTCCCAAGCCCCTGCGGAAGTTGTACCTTCTTCTGGTGGCTTCTGCTGTCCTTTAGCAGAGTTCACTCTGTCACTGTCAAGGTGACCCATTAGACTTTTTTCATATTAAGGCTTCAATGCTGAAGAGGGAGGAGCCAAGACAGGGGTGGGGGAGGAGTCATCCGGCCTCTGGTTGTCTTGCTTACACCAGCTCCCTGTCTTCAGCAAGAAGCAAAGCCACAGTGTGACAGCACCCTTCTTTGAAGTTGGAGGACTGGGCAGGAAGACTTGAGCATTTGGGAAAAATTTACAGGGCTTCCTCAGTGTGGGTAAGCCAGCTGCATTTTCTCAAGGTTAGTGGCTCCCAGTGCGGGGGGTGGGGGGGGGGGTGGGGGGGTGGGGGGGGGAGGTAGAGAGAGAGGGAGGGAAGGAGGGAGGGAGGAAGGGAGAGAGAGAGAGAGAGAGAGAGAGAGAGAGAGAGAGAGAGAGAGAGAGAGAGAGAGAGAGAGATATCCAGGCCAATAAAAAACTTTGAAATCAATAAGGCAGACAGTGCCCAAAGTATGATACTCAAGATTGTCATTTGCTGTCTATATATACCTGTACACACATCTGCATGCACACAGAGGGCGCTAGAGAAGGGTGTGCCCTTTGACCTGATTTGCCCTAAACAGTGATGCAGTGTAGAAAGACTTGTATAAACCTTGGGCTTGATTTATACACTCAGTGACCGCTCTTTATGGCCTCCATCACTACAAATCATGGCCAACCATAAACACTTCAAATAAGACAAAGTCCTTCCCAGGCCAGAAGATGGACCTGCCTCAGTTGCTCCCTGTGGGTCTCTGATACCTTGGGCTCTTGTCTATGCAACTAGTCCCCTGGTGCTGGGCACTTGGAGTCCCTTGCTATGGTGATTCACTTGTGTGAGTGTGTATGCCCTGTGCTACTTCTGCCATCTGGCTTTCTTCCTCTTCCTCCTCCTCCTCTCTGTCCCTCTCCTTCTCCATCCTGGTCTTGGGTGCTGCCCAAGCTGACCTCAAATTTCAGTTGTCCCCTGTCTGTGATAGGATTATAGGCCTGGCTCCTGTTGCTATTCCTAAAAATTGGTCTTGAAAATGAGATTTGTGGGGACTAGAGAGATGACTCAGAGGTTAAGAGTACTGGCTGCTCTTTCAGAGGTCCTGAGTTCAATTCCCAGCAACCATACGGTGCCTCACAGCTATCTACAATGAGATCTGGTGCCCTCTTCTGGCATGCAGGCATACATGCAGACAGAACACTGTATACATAATAAATAAATTAAATTTAAAAAAAAGAAAAAGAAAAAGAGGTTTGTAAGCCAGGTGTTGTGGTCTTTGATCTCGGAGTTAAGGAGGCAGAGGCAGGCAGATCTCGGAGTTTGAGGTCAGCCCGGTCTACAGAGCAAGTTCCAGGGCAGCCAGGGCTACACAGAGAAGCCCTGTCTTGAAAAACAAAAATAAACAAATGCCAAAAATTTGAAAAAAGAAAGAAAATGAGATTTGTAAGTGAATGTGTACTTTTTACACTTTGTATGTGTACAAGAGCATATGCGAATGTGTACGTGGCATATGTATATGTTCATGTATACTCATGTATATGTAGGTGTGTGTGTAAGTGTGGTAGCCAGAGATCCACACAACATGTTCCTAGTTGTCTCCACCTTATTGTCTAAGACAGGTCTCGTACTGAACTGGGAGCTCACTGATGGAGCTGGGCCAACAGGCCAGCGAGCCCCACGGATCCTCCTGTCTCTCTCTCTCCCTAGTGGTAGAATTACAGCCCACAGCACCGTGCCTGGCTTTGATGCCAGGTATCAAACTCAGGAATTCATGCTTTGATGGCAGGCATTTACCAACTGGACTGTGCCCACAGCTCTGCTATTTATACTTTCCTGTGTGTTGGATGAAGACACGCTTAATTTTTTTTTTAATTTTTACCAAATTACCCTCTGAAATGATTAAATTTATCATCGTCCTATGAGCATATAATATCAGGTCCCTTTTGACACACTTTCAGCAAAATTAAATGCGCTCAGTGCCCCCTTTCCACCCTGCCTGGGAAAGACAGAGACTGGCCTTGTGTTTCTGGACCTCTTGCATTTTTCTAGTGAGTTAATACACTTAGCTGTATTACTCTGCTTTAAAGGCCCTATGCTACTGATTTTGACTCACTCCTTATATTGAGGAGATGGTGGCCCTTGGATTGCTAGATATTTTACAAACACTTCTTATCACCATTGTCTGTTAACGTTACAATCTGTTCATAATGTGACGGTGCATATTTAAGCCAGCAAACCTGCCCCACTTGTTCTAAAGCCCTTCTGGATTTCTCATCAGCTTTAAAAGGCAGTGCCCTTTAGAGTAGGAAATTGAAAAAGAAAAGAAAGGAATGACCCACATTTTCAATGGACTTGGCTAATGGATTTGGCAGCTCTGCAGTTGCAATGTCAAGGGCAATAATTATGCTGAGTGCTTGGGACCCGCGGGGATGCCTGTGGGACACAGCGGGCTATATCGGGCCAGCTGTTCATCCAGCCCAACCAAGTCCACTAGGCTTTTAAAGACCCAGTAGAGGTGAACTGGCTTGCGGTGGGAAGACAAAATGTTTGAGTTTAAAGAGTTAAGGATCTCCTTTTAAAAAAAAAAATTCAGAATCTCTATTTAGTGCAGTGAGGTATTTTTGTCACAACATCAAGCAAAAGGCCTTGGCTTCCACCTTAGAAGTGGCTGATGGGAGAGAGCAGAACCAGGTTGATGCAGAGAAGCCTAGTGCCCCCTGGGGGTCAAGATGAGTATTTCATCCTTTTCCAGCTTTGTGGAGCCATGCAGCCACAACCAGACACTTGCTCTGCCTGTCTGTGTGGGGAGCACCAGGTCAGGGACTCCTTCCTCCGGCCCTTTGCTTCCCTTGCTCAAAGGTCTTCATGCAACACATTCCCAGGGTTCTGCCTTTAGTTGGGGTCTGCCCTGCAACCCTGTGCCTTCCTAGGGTGACCAGGGTTGGCACACCTGATTTCCCATCTCTTCCTCTGGCAACTCACTTGGCCTCTAGCCTGTGGTCCTTCTGGCTTCATCCCTATCTCATATGTCCCCCACCCCACTCTCACATCTTGACTCAGAACGTCATTCCGTTTGAGTAGATGGTCCTTTTTCTCCCATGGCTTCATTCTCTACTGTCCATTAAAGCACCACCTAGGAAGGGTGGGGGATGATCTCCAAGTGTCAGCCCTAGACAAAGAACTAAGGGTAACTGAAGAATGCTGAAAGCAGTAAAAATGGCCTTTCCCCAGAAAAAAGCCCCTCATTGGTTACCCCCTTCCAATACCCAGTGGTCAGCCCAACTGAGATAACATACATACAGATAACATTCTAGGGACTGAGCAGGCTGTATTTATATATTTAGGAGTGTGTGTGTGTGTGTGTGTGTGTGTGTGTGTGTGTGTGTGTTTAACAACTGAAGAAAAAGAGACCATGAATTTTAGAGGAAAAGGGGGTGCATGGGGGGGTTGGCTGCAGGAAAGAAAGGGTAAAAATAATATAATTTATGATTTCAAATAATTAAAAATGTATTTTAAAAAAAGCACTCACTACATAGCCAGGTATTCACAGATCTCTGGGGTGGGGTAAGGCATCCTTCCCAAGTCCCCAGGAAGGATTCTGGTCCCTCCTGGTCCTCAGGCCTCATTTGTCAGTGGGAAAGGCAAGTGGTCAAGGGTGTTCTGAGTGATAGAGAAGAGAGATGATACAGATCTCTCTGCCCAGGGCCTGAGACCAGGCCACTGGCTCCACTAGAGAGCTTGAATGACAGCTAGCCTGGAGGCACCTCAGGGCCTTTATCAGCAGGTAACCCTGACTCTCTCTGGAGTAGCCTATGATGGGCTGCTGGGGCATGACAGCCATTAGGCTGCCATCCTGTGTGGGTCTTTGGCTGGTTCTGGGAAGTGTGGCATTGGATGCTCCATTCTTAGCATCCTCAGCATCCTACTTCTGAAGGTGATTCTGTGCTGTGGATTATGCTCATTGTTAATAAAAAGCCAATTGGTCGATAGTAGGGCAAGAAGAGATTGGGTGAAACAGCCTGACACAGAGAGAATGATGGGAGGAGAAAGGGCAGAATCAGGAGAGTTGAGAGAGATGCCAGACAGCCACTGAGCAAGCAGGATGTGTAAAAAATGAGGTAAGAAGCCATGAATCATGTGACAAAGTATAGATAGAAATATGAGTTAAGTGTAAGAGTCAGCAAGTAACAAGCCTGAGCTATTGGCCGATCATTTATAATTAATATAAGCCTCTGTGTGTTTATTTGAGAGTGGCTGTGGGACAGGAAAACTTCCATCTACAATTCTGTATGCAGCTTAAATCCCAGTATGTGTCAAGGCCAACCCAGGATCCAGAGGAAGCCCCTGGCTGATCATGGTGCTGAGTCAGCCATCACAGTGGGACAAGCAGGCAGGTGATCTCATTTACAAAAGCAGGCTGGAATCCTCATTCTCTCAAACAGCACTGGCCTGTACCACCACTGCTTCCTGCCACTTCAATTTAACCCCGACATCTTCAAGAGGAAGGCACGCCTATTTTGTCTGGATGGCTTCTACTCTGCCAGAAAGTGTCAAAATACTAGTTTTGGGGGCCACAGGTTGTGTGTATTTTAGTGTAAGAAACTCTTAGCCATGTGTCCTGGACATGCATGATTCATTTCTAATCCTGTCCATGGGTTCTGAAGGCATCCTGATGGGGTCCCTGGCCCTCCCAGGGTCCCCCAGGAGTTTGTGCCAATCATAAGGCAGAGCCTCTGACCCCTCCCAGCAGAAGCTGCCTGATGGCTTCATCCCTTACTTCCCCCAAAACAATCAAAGAAGCCAAATGCTCATCTGCCAGGGCGGGAAGAAGGATTGGACTTGGCAGGCTACAGGATGATGGAAGACATAGATTGTAGTCACAGCTCCCTGTGCTCTCTCTCTCTCTCTCCCTCTCTCTCTCTCTTCTCTCTCTTTCTTGAGAGTTGCGGCTATTTGCTCATGCAAGTCTTTAGGGAGTGAGAGCCATGCAGCACAGGAGTTACCCGGGTCTACACAGCAAGTCCCCTGAGCAGACAGACCCTCTGTGGCCCATACCCACTGGGTGTGTCTTCCATCATCAATCCATGACCAAAGCCACTGAGGTGCACCCCAAGGAACTGTCTCCCTCCTCTGCTGAGCTTTCGCTCAGAAGCCATATCATCTGTGGATCTCTGCTTTGGGTCCCTCTCTTCCTCTGGTCCCAGTGACGGGAACTCTGAAGGGTGCTAATAGGGCCGACTTGAAGGTGGATGATAGGCCCTGCAAGGCCTGGGCCTGCCCCATCCAGACAATAGCAAATGTTGGCAGAGAGGGCCAGGGGCAGGAACCAGCCAGGCAAAGACACAGAACTGGCAGGCAGGCAAGAGAGGTGAGCAAGGAGCAGGCAAGGCCACTTCCTCTATTAGCACTGTCACTTTCCATGGTTCTAGAGACCCCTGGTAAGCCACAGTCCAAAAATTTTAAATAGAGATTTCCGGAAATGTATGGTTCACAAATTTATGAAGTTTAGAATAACTTTTATTATGGTCCATTGCTATAATTATTTTATTAAGACTTATTTATTTATTATGTATACAGTGTTCTGCCTGTGTGTCTTCCTGCAGGCCAGAAGAGGGCACCAGATCTTAGTACCGACGGTTGTGAGCCACCATATGGTTGCTGGGAATTGAACTCAGGTCCTCTGGAAGAGCAGCCAGTGCTCTTAACCTCTGAGCCATCTCTCCAGCCCGCTATAATTATTTTATTTTATTATTACTTGGTGTGAATCTCTTCCTGGTCCTAATTAAGTTAATATTTGTTGTGGGTGAGTATACATAGGAGAAAAAAAAACATGATAAATTTGAAGTTGCTACTATTCTGTGCTCCCTGATGTGAGTCTTGGACAATACCCTCCAGGGCTGAGAGCACGTTCACTTACCCCAGGCTCATATACACAACGTGACAGGTGTTGTTCTAACAGCTGCCTGCAAGGAACTCTGCCACTATATACAATAGGCAGAGGGCAACTATTGAGTTCATTTTGTATCGGCCAGCTACTTCTGAGCATGGGGCCAGTGTGGCCCAGTGAGACTCCATTGGAGAAAGCTGATGTTCTTGTTGCCAGCGGTCCTAATGGCAGATGGTTTCTTGGTTAGGGGTGGCAGCTCATGTGTACTTCTCCATCTCAGTGCTGATACCCCATCTGGCTCGAACCTGTGCAGGTCTCGTGCATGCTGCCAGAGTCTCTGTGAGTTCATCTATGTGTCAGTTCTGTCCTGTCTGGAAGACACTGCTTCCTTGGAGTCTTCTGTCCCCCACACCGCTGGCTCCTACAATCTTTCCATCTCCTCTTCTGCCTAGATTCCTGAGCCATGAGGGCAGGGGTTGGATGAAGAAATCCCATTTAGGACTGGATGCTACCACGTCTCTCGTTCTCTGTACATGGTCTCTGTGTTAACTCTCATATACTCCAAGAAGAAGCTTCTCTGATATGGGTTGAGCAAGACACTGATCCATGGGTATAGCAATATGTCATTAGGAGTCATTTTATTGCTATGTCCCTTTAGCAGAATAATGCTGGGTTTTCTGCCCATGACCAGTCTAGTCTCAGGTTCTTGGCCACCTTGGCAGTGTTAGGAATGGGCTCCATCTCATGGAGTGGGCTTCAAGTTCAATTTTTTTAAAAAAGTGATTGGTTACTCCCATAACATTTGTACCACCACTGCACCAATATAACTTGCAGGCAGGTCATTATTGTTGCTGGGTGATACTGATGATTACCTTTCTCCTCCACTAGCATGAAGAGTACCTTCCAGCACCACGAGCACTAGTCAGTAGGGGTGAAGCTTCTAGTTCAGCTTGACTTCTCCATGTTTGATGACATAAGTAAGTGTTGTCTTCAGCAATTAGGGCCTTACCATCAGGGTGTTGAGAGCGACCAATAGACTTGGCAGTAGTCTGTGATGTTTCAAGGTGTGCAGGAAGTGGTCCTTGGGACCCTTTGGGCCAATGACTCATCAAGATGCAACCCATTCCTGGCACTGGAGGTTTTACTTGGTGGTATAAGATGTCTTGTTGGGGCATTGTCTCTCCTATTATGTGGTGATTTCATTTAGATCCTATTCTATGTACATATTTTAGGAAGCTTTTGTAGTAGTAGGTTTCCATGTGATTTTTTTTTTTTTTTTTTTTTTTTTGGTTTTTCGAGACAGGGTTTCTCTGTGTGTAGCTTTGCGCCTTTCCTGGAACTCACTTGGTAGTCCAGGCTGGCCTCGAACTCACAGAGATCCGCCTGGCTCTGCCTCCCGAGTGCTGGGATTAAAGGCGTGCGCCACCACCGCCCGGCTCCATGTGATTTTTAAGTCGCCTTTCGTGTTAGTTTTCCTTCCCCATGGTCCTCCCTTTTCCCTTCTCTCCCATCTCCCTCTCTATTTAATCCCTCTTTTCTATTTTCCCCTTTCTCTTTCCATAGTACTATATCCTATTTCCTCTTCCTTGGGAGATCCTCTCCTCCTCAATGGTCCCTTACTGAGAATGTAACTTCTGTGGTTATTTGGATTATAGCACACATATTGAAAGCTTAAAGACTAATATCTCTATATAAGAGAAAACATACAATATTTATCTTTTGCGATCTGGGTTACCTCACTCAGGATGATTTTTTTCCTAGACCCACCCATTTATCAACAATTTTTATAATTTCATTTTTTAACAGATGGATAATATTCCATTGTGTAAATGTACCACATTTTTATTAGCATTTATCAGTTGATGAACATCTAGGCTGTTTCCACTTCTGACTGTTATGAACAGAGAGAGCACCAATGAACATGGATGAGCAAGTGTCTCTGTAGTAGGATGTAGAGTCCTTTGGGTACATGCTCAAGAGTGGTACAGCTGGATCTTGAGGTAGATGGATTTCCGGCTTCCTGAGGAACTGCCACACTGATTTCCATAGTGGCTGTACAAGTTTGCACTCCCACCAGCAATGAATAAATGTTCCCTTACCTCCACATCCTTGCCAGCATGAGCTGTCATTTGCTTTATTCATCTTGGCCATTCTGACTGGGGTAAGAAATTCTCCAAGTAGTTTTAATTTTCATTTCCACGATGACTAAGGATGTTGAACATTTCTTCAAGTGTTTCTCAGCCATTTGGGTTTCATCCTTTGAGAACTCTCTGTTTAGTTTTGTACCCATTTTTTTAATTAGGTTATTTGTTTGCTTGATGTCTACTTTTGTAAAGTTCTTTATATATTATAGATACCAACCCTCTATCAGATGTATAATTGGTAAACCTCTTTTCCCGTTCTGTAGGCTGCCAGTCTGCCCGATGGTGACCTTTACCACACAGAAGCTTTTGGGCTTCATGAGGTCCCATTTATTAATGGTTGGTCTTAGTGTCTGTGCTATCAGTATTCTGTTCAGAAAGTCCCTTTGGCATAAACGTTCCAGACAGTGGGATACTGGCACCTGGGGAGGAGTCTTTGAAAGGACGGCCATCAGTGGAGGCAGTGAGTTATGGCAGAAAAGGCCAGAGGCTGCCGGAGCTGGGCCAGGTGACAGGGGACAGAAGCAGAGAGCAGACAAGGGCAGGTTGACTAGTAGTCACAGACCCTGGGATTCTGTTCCAGATGTGAACCAGGGCGAGGGGAACCTGGGAAGTGACCTGAGTTGATATGCCACAAAGGACGGGCACACAGAAGGCCCATGGAGAGGGCCAGCAGACTTAGGAACAGGTTGGGGCAGGGTCTGAATGCAGTGCTCACCTGCTGAGTGGCATTGAATAAATGGCTCCACAACCCTGAGCCTCAGTATTCTTGTCTGTACAGTGGGACCACAGTCTCTGAAGGACTTGAAAGGTTCACGAAGGCTGCCACACAGTGATGGGTCCATGCGGGCCCTTCTCTTCCTGCCCCGTGCAGTCCTGGGATACTGTTTCCCTACAAAAGCACTCAATCACTGTTGCCATGGTGTGTACAGTTTCCCCTTGGAGCACAGGGTTAAAGATTGCTGAAGAGCCTCCTCTAGAGCAAGTGAATGACAAGAAAATGGCTCCTGGAGGTCTCAGCTGCTCTCCTGCCTCAGAGACTTCCACATGCTGGCACCAGCATCCTGCGGGGCCGCAGGATGACTCTGATCTTTACTGAGAGTCTCCAGGGGCATGGGGCATCTCCTCAACCAAGTCTGCTGCCAACTAGGCAGGAAGCAGGCTGATGGCCAGCAGCCAGGGAAGGCTGGGAAGCCATGTGTAAAGCAGTCACCTTCCCAAGGCTGTCTCCCTGGAGACCCATGATATTTGTACAGGAGTTGCTCCGGGAAGCTCAGCGATGTGTAGGCCCCACTGTCACTGAAATAGAGATCTCCTGTCCTCCTCAAAACCCATGGCAGGAGTGACTGTAATGGCCAGCGGGTAACCATTTAAATGGCCATCTGAGGGCCCATTGTTCTTCAGCCATGCGCAGAACAAGGACAAAGACCTAGCATGTTTAGCTGCTGCTTGCAGGGAAGATTGGGGCTTTGAAAGAAAATAGGTTGGAACCATTCCCCTGGGAGGTTCCTGGGCATACTTCAACTGATTCGATGATATGCTTATGTGGTCCCCAAATTTCTTTCCTAAGTCAGAGGACCAGCTGAACTCTGCTTCATCTGTGGTGTAGGTGAATGCCATCACCAGCAGCAAACACCCCAACTTTATAAACACGTGCACAGGCCGCCTTGCTTTTAAAAAGGCCAGGGGTGAACTGGCTCTAGATGCAGTAGGACCCAAGGGCATACTGTGTCTGTCTGTATGTCTGTACCTTCCTTTCCAGTCTCTGGGCTTTCCCATGTGGCCAGCATTACAGTCCACTGGCTGACTGTCCAGCCTCACATCTGGTCAGTTGGGTCACGCAACAGAGAGGAACTTTCTGAAAAATCTATGAGAAATGTCCTGGGGGAGTGACTGGGTACAGTGGGCCACATTTTAATGTCATAACCATGAGTCACAGGTTGCTTTGTTAATTATATTTTTAAATAGAATTTTTATGCTGGAACTATTTTAGACTTATAGAAAAATGGCTAAGCTAGAACACACAGTTCCCAGATGTCCCAGAGCGATTCTCTTGACTGCTAACATCTTAGAATAGCAGGGCACATTTGTTAAATTAATGAGCCAACATCGATACATTAGCACTAACGAGAGCCCATGTTTTATTCAGGCTCCTTGCGTTTGCCTTGTCCATGTTGTGCCCCTCGATCCAAGGTGGCACTTCTCATGTCTCCCCTCAGCTGGGGCAGCTTCTCAGCCTCTCCCCGTGTGTGATGACCTTGACATCTCTAAGGAGGCCCAGGCAGCCCTTTTGTAGCCTGTCTCTTAATTGGGTTCTGTCTGATGCCTTTTCTCCTGAGCAGTCTGGGGTTACAAGGCTAGGGATGAGATAATGCGTAGGTCCCTCATGCTGTACCAAAGGCGAGGCTGAGCATAGGGATCATTACTCCTGGCCCTGACCTTGATCAGCTGGCTGGGGAAATGTTTGTCAAGATTCTCCCTGCAGACTTCTTCCTCTTCTTCCTCTTCCTCCTCTCCCTCCTTCTCCTCTCCCTCCTTCTCCTCTCCCTCCTGCTTCTCCTCTCCCTCCTTCTCCTCTCCCTCCTTCTCCTCTCCCTCCTGCTTCTCCTCTCCCTCCTCCTCCTCCTCCTCCTCCTCCTCCTCCTCCTCCTCCTCCTCCTCCTCCTCCTCCTCCTCCTCCTCTTCTTCTTCTTCTTCTTCTTCTTCTTCTTCTTCTTCTTCTTCTTCTTCTTCTTCTTCTTCTTCTTCTTCTTCTTGTTTTAGTTCTTCCTGGAAAGAAACAACTATGTGCAGACCATGCCCCACTCCTGAGCACAGTGTGCCAACATAAATCTGACTTTTCTGCATGGGGAACTGGCATCTCTCCCTCCATGTGTCTCTTCAGCATCTGATTAGATCATCCTGGCTTCGTGGGAACTTGTCTTACACTTTGAGTTTAAAATCTGATTCTACCTCTTTTACTTTGTTGCTCAGTTTGTTTCTCTCTTTGCTGTTGGGTGACTCTTCAGTTGGCTCCAAGCCTCTTTGATGAGTCTACAACAACGCACTTCACTTCCCTTTTCCTATCTGTGAACAAACATCTCCTCATCCCAGACAGGAAACTGATGATGGACCAAAGTAAGGATACAACCAAAGTCCAACTTAGTGAATCAGTAAGTGTTTGGGGGTGACTTACAGGAGCATCGGTAACTCAAATGCAGTTCCATCACCAAAGTCCATTAAATCATAGATGATGACTCCATGCATCCCTAGAGTTTCCTGAACAACTTGCAGGCAGCTTTATGCTCAGAGAGTTTCCTCCCCTCAGTAGTTCTTACTGCTTAGATAAGTTAGGAGAAGGAGGGACCTTGTGAATCTGGTGAGTTTTGGGGACTTCCTGATACTTGTGAGTTGTCTACTTTCTGAATTTTAACAAGCTTCTCCCAGGGACGGAATATTTCAATTCAGAGGAAATTGCCACACGGCAGGTGTGTGTGTGTGTGTGTGTGTGTGTGTGTGTGTGTGTGTGTATGCATGTAGAAGTCAGAGGTCATTGTAAGGTGTTGTTCCTTCTTTCTTGTCTATCCACAGATCTAGCCTAGTGTCTCTAGCCTAGAGATAGCGTTGGTGATCATCAAGGATTTATTAGGTCTGTGTCACCTGCCTCAGAGTGCCAGGCCTCTGGTTACACAATCCATTTGGATTGTGGAGAGGGGGGAGAGAAAGACTTGGTCCATCCTCTGTGGTTGGGTGCACCTCTGTATGTGACAGGAACACTGCACCATGTGATGGTTTTACGCTCCTTCCCTATTTGAGAAATGTCACGTCTCATCAGAAATCTCTCTCAGGGAAAGCAGAGTGCAGAGATGTTCTGGGAAGGAGGCAATGCACCAGAGGCAGTACAATGAGCCTGCTCAGCACTGGTGAGAACTGGGCAGAACGTCTTTTGGTGAAGGCTGATTGGTAGACTACCACTGTATTCGTTACTTTCCTCATTGCCTTGACAGAATACCAGCTCTGAAGCAACTTACGTGAGAAAGGGTTTATGTTTGTTTGTGTCTGACATGGTGGCAGCACAGTCTCGCCTGTGCTGGAGGGAAGCCACTTGCTCTGGGTGCATCAGGAAGCAGAGAGAGGTGAATCCTGGGTTTCAGTTGGCTGTCTGTATTTTCCCTTTTTATTTAGTCATGGGACGATGCTGCTCACATGCTGGTGGGTCTTAAATATTTATTCAGCTAATCCTCTCTGAACACGCCCTGACGTATGGCTCACTAGCACCCTTGGCATTCCTTAATCCAATCAAAATTAACCACCACAGCCACCTAAAAACACTTACACTGGGTGGCGTGGCATGTGCCTTTAATCACACCCAAGAGTATTTGGGCTGCACAAATTGGACTCAATGGGGTAAAGAAAAAAAAAAGAACATGAAGTTTGGTGAGTAAAGAGGTTGGAGTGGGTCTGGGAGGAGGTAGGGGGCTGAATATAATCAAAATGCATTATATGAAATTCTCAAAGAACTAATGAAAATATTTAAAACTTGCTGTGGGCTGTGGGTTTTCTTTCTGTATGCTGTGAATATGTGTGGCTCCCATTGGATAATAAATAAAGCTGTTTTGGCCTATGGCAAGAAAGTTTACAGCTAGATGGTAAATCCAAGCAGAGATACAGGGAGAAGAAGGGTGGAGTGGGGGGGGGGGGAGATGCCAGCTGCCGCCAAAGAAGCAACAAGATGCCAGCAGAGCAGTAATGCCACCACCACATGGCAACATATAAATTAATAGGAATGGGTTAAGATGGATAGAGCTAGCTGGCGAGAAGCTGAAGCCATAGGTCATACAGTTTGAAATTAATACAAGCCTCTGAGTGATTATTTTATAAATGGCTGCAGGACTACAGGGCTGGGTGGGACACAGAGAAACTTCCCTCTACAAAAACTTCTCTGTGCATTACTAAAGGACACATTTCTATGTTCTCTCCTGTGGGAGCCCATTTTCAGGTTCCTTGTGGCTTTACTCAGCAGGTCCACATAGGGAGGATGATTAGGACCATGGGCCTGAGTGCAGGTGTCTGAGATGGTCTGCACTTGACTGTGCTGGGGGAGGAGGTCTTTTGCTCCACCCCTTGGCATCTCTATAAATACCCTGGGGCAGAGACAGTCAGGGCCTGTTGGAAAAGGTTCCAGGCCCTCTCGAGGCTATCCTTTATTTTCTATCTGATTATCTCTGCAATATAAATCCTTCTATCTAATATTTCCTGCTTCTCGCACTCAAGAAAACTCTGGGGAACTGTGGGGTTGGTGGGTAAATGCCCCACACTTTCCTTCCTTTGTGCATTCTGACTAATAATAAAATTGAACACCTGGGCAGACAGGGTTGACAAAGGCCTAGTGTGTCCCTCAGGATCCAGAGATATGAGCTACTGTGATGCTGGAGGGGAGAGCAGGCCTCCTCAGCACAGGAGCAGAGGCCAGAAGGAAGCTGAATTAAGGAGTGGAAAGGGAGCCAGTGTTGGGAGTGGAGAAAGTTCCTGGCTGTGAGGACAGAACCTCTGGCCCCAGGCAGAGCCGAGCATCCTAGGTGAGCTGGTTTAATCATTTTGGCTTCAAGATGGCGGTGGTCCAGAAGAAAATGGCCCCCATAGGGAGTGGCACTATGAGGAGGTGTGGCTTTGTAGGTATATGGCCTTGTTGGAGGAAGTGTATCACCGTGGGGTGGGCTTTGAGGTCTCCTATGCTCAGGCTACGTCGAGTGACATAGTTCATTTCTCATTGCCTGTGGATTAAGATATAGGACTCTCGCCGGGCAGTGGTGGCACATGCCTTTAATCCCAGCACTCGGGAGGCAGAGCCAGGTGGATCTCTGTGAGTTCGAGGCCAGCCTGGGCTACCAAGTGAGTTCCAGGAAAAGGCGCAAAGCTACACAGAGAAACGCTGTCTCGAAAAACCAAAAAAAAAAAAAAAAAAAAAGATATAGGACTCTCTCTTGACAGCAATGGTGGTGCACACCTTTAATCCCAGCACTCCTGAGGCAGAGGCAGGTGGATCTCTGTGAGTTCAAGGTCAGCCTGGTCTACAGAGCAAGTTCCACAAAGAACCTTTCTCAAAAAACAAAAACAAACAAAACAAAACAAAATGAACTCTCAGCTCCTTCTTCAGCACCACCTCTGCCTGCATGCTACCATGTCCCGCCAAGACAATAGTGAACTAAACTTCTGCTACTGTAGCCATCACAATTAAATGTTTTCCTTTACAAGAGTTGCTGTGGTCATGGTGTCTCTTCACAGCAATAGAAACCCTAACTAAGACAAAGACCATCCCTAGAAAGGTGGGCTCACCTTAAGGTGGGCAGAATAATTATTCCTTTAATGGGACACTGAGCTTTTCCTTCTGAGAATCCCTGTCCCCAGGGCAGCAGCTTACAGACTACATCTGCATGTGTGCATTCATGTGTGTGTGTGTGTGTGTGTGTGTGTGTGTGTGTGTGTGTGTGTTAGTTCTGCCTGCTTTTCCTTTTTTCTATCTCTTTTCTCAGAATGCTTTCCTAACACTTTAGACTTTTTATTCCCCCAACATTTGGGGCTTCCTTAGTTCTTCTCTAAAGCTTCCCTTGAGTTTTAAAAATTATATATCCATATGTGTGTGTGTGTGTGTGTGTGTGTGTGTGTGTGTGTGTGTGTACTTTGCTGAGTTTATGGTGGTATTGTGTTCCCCAAAATATTGTGCACCCTAATAAACTTATCTGGGGTCAGAGACAGAACAGCCACAATATTAAACAGAGATTAGGCAATGGTAGCACACGCCTTTAATCCTAGCATTCCAGAGGCAGAAATCCCTCTGGATCTCTGTAAATTCAAGGTCACATTGGAACCAGCCAGGCATGGTGACACACACCTTTAATCCCAAGAAATGAGCTTTTAATCCCAGGGAGTGATGGCAGATAGCAGAAAGGTATATAAGGCGTGAAGACCAGGAACTAGAAGCATTTGGCTGGTTAAGCTTTCAGGCTTTTGAGCAGCAGTTCAGCTGAGATTCATTCTGGATGAGGACTCAGTGGTTTCCAGTCTCAGGATCAGCTGAGGAACTGGCAAGGTGAGATAGCTGTGGCTTGTTCTGATTCTCTGATCTTCCAGCGTTCACCCCAATACCTGGCCCAAGGTTTGATTTTATTAATAAGACTCTCTAAGATTCATGCTACAGTGCAGCATGTGTAGGAGCTCTTAGAAGACAAAAGAGGGTGTTGTGATCCCTGGAACTATGTTACACATGGTTGTGAGGGGCTATGCATGTGGGTGCTGGGAACTGAACCCAGGCCCTCCGCAAGAGCAGTAAGTACTCTTAACCAATTCTCTCTGGGCACTCAGACTGACTGACAGTTGATAACCTCACATTGAGGGGGACCCTGCAGATATCCAGGTAAAGGAAGTGAACCCTCAAAGAGATGAGAATGAAAACCCAATTCAGATTGACATTGTCAACCTGGATCTAATGCCAGGCAGTTCATTGTCAGCATATTTAAGACACAGTACAATTTGGGAAAAGGTTTCCAGACAACAATCATTCTAATTCCAGGTGCACAATAAAGCTTAAGGTGTGACTACATAGAAACTCCTTTACAAAGTCCATGTGACCATGAGGGTAGGTTCTATGGCTAAAGGCCTAGAATCTAGTGTGGTCTCTGACTGAAATAGAACAGAGGTCAGCAGTCCAGAAAGTACATGTGACATCTCCCCTAAGGATGAGTAACAGTCTAAAGAGGGAAGAGTCCGGGATAATCATTCCAGGGGATTTGGGCAAGGTCTGCATCTATAGAAAAAGGTGGGTGAGGTCTGCCTCCACAGATAGCAAAAAGGTCAGCAGGTTATTAACAAAATCCACTTCCAGCCTTCTGGGTGGAAAAACAGGTATTTTATCTCCTCCATTGAGAAGAAAGCCCTGTGTGTTTAACATTCCTGGTTTTCCTAATGATCTGTGGGCCCAAGGACCTTTGTGTTCCCAACATCTTTCTAGGGTATGATGTGAGTGTGGGTACATGGAAGGCCTGTGCACTGATGGGCACTTTTCCCACCATCTCAAACTCTTCCCATTTCTTTGTGTAAGGACACTAGTAATCTCGCGGCTGCCCCCATCCTGCCATACCTTGTGTCTCTTTGAAGACATTCTACATTCAGAGGCGTGAGTCGGTGCAGTTACGTACAGGGGAAAAAAAATTCACACAACCCATGCTCCCATTGCAGGCAGCAACCTGTTCTGTTTTTCAGGCTGGCTTGAGCTCTGGCCTCCTGTTCGCTTCCCAGGTTTAACGAGGAAAGACAATGGCAAAAGAACTGGCATCCGATTGGAAGCACTTTGGGAAGCAGGCCAGGCTTGTTTAGAAAAGCTCCTTAGCTTTAGAGTTGAGGTGTTTGAGCAGTGTGATTAACATGTTACACAGTGGTCCCCGGCAGAGCAGCTGCCATCACAGAGCAGGAAAACAGCCTTGCTTCGGGCAGATTGAGGACCTGTCACTTTGGAGTACCAAACTGGGTATTTGATTGCATTTAAAGCTCTACACAACTGACTTGAGGTTCTGCAGTTTTATTGTGTAGTTGTTAAAGCTACTTAGGAAGCAAAAACTGTGCTGTTCCTAAATAACCGAAATGACATCAGGGTGCACACTCCAAGGCATTTTGCTTTTTAACATCAGGGTGCATGCTTCAAGGCGCTCTGCATTCTGTTTCAACTGATGGGCAAATGAGAAGCATGGCTGTAACCACACACCATGTCTGCCTCCTGAGTGTGAAATGTCCACTTTACCCTGGCAGTTGTTTTTGCAGTGGACATGAGATGCTGCCGCCCTAGTTTTCTCTCTGTTGCTCTGATAAATGCCATGACACTCCACCATTCAGGGCAGGAACTGAAGCACAGACTATGAAGGAATGCTGCTTACAGGCTTGCTCTCTATGGTTTGCTCAGCCTGATTTCTTATTATACCTCATGACCACCTGCCTAGGGGTGGCACCACCCATAGTGGGCTGTGCCCTCTCACAGGCCAATCTGATGGAGGTATTTTCTCAGTCTTTCTCTTCTTATATGACCTTGGCATGTGTCAAGTTGACAAAAAGCTAACCAGCACAGATGGCCTATGTTGCCTTTTAAGAAAAGCAAGGTTATCCCCGCCTGCAGTTCCGTCTCAGTAGCACTTGGCATGCTTTTGCATGCAACTGGAATGCAGAGAAGCCAGGGTAGGGGATAAAGGTAAGGCTGATGTTTATGTCATAGGCTTGTTTAAAATGATGCTGGTATTGAAAGAAAAAGGGAGCTATATTTTGAGGACAGGTAGGTGGGTGGATGGATAGCTGGTGGATAAATAGGTAGATGGAGTCATGAGTATAGGAGTGGATGGGTGATATGTGGATGCTGAATGGATGCATGCATGAATGCTTAGATCTGTGTGTCTACAAATGGATAGATGGATACCGGGATGGATGCCTAGATGCATACATGTATGTGTGGATGACTGAGAAAATAAAGATGTTTGGCCTGTGTCAGGTAAATGGCAGTGCCTTCACTCACAGAAGTCCAATGATAGGCAGGCACACACACACACTGAGTACTTACTATGAGGCAGGTTTCAGGTTTTAGGGGCCCAAGATTCCTGGATGAGGCATCCCTTTTAAGGGTTAAAGACCACTACCTCTGAGGAGGTGATATCTGGCCAGAGTCAGGAGCCAGCTTCACACAAGGCAGAGTGTTGCCACAGAAACAAATGCTGAGAGTTGATGACATGACATTGCCACTGTGTGGAAACTACAGTGTGATAGTCCACAACAGGGCCTCAGGAACACAGTGCATACTCAGATGCCTCCAAGCCCATTTTCTGTCTTCTCTGTATACTCTGAGACTGACCCACACAGGCACACTAAACCATGATTGGACTCAGCCAGTGAGGAGCTCCATTAGGAGCTAAGAGATGGGGGTGGAGACTAAGTCCTCAGGAAGTTACTTCTGGCGAGTGACTAAGGGTCACTGTTCAAGGGTCTCCTGTTTGGGACTGGATGCTTTCAGAGCTTGTTAAAACACTCAAGCTCTGGCCCCTTTTACCCTGGTGTTCCCAGATCCACTATGCTTGACCTCTGGTGACCACACTGTCCTCTGGGCAGCCATGATCCCTGCTTATGCCTTTATCACAGCCCTTTCCCACATAGCACACCTCAATTGTTTTAGTTTGAGCTTTGTGTCCTGTGAGGATCTTGACTGATGGTCTATGAACACCTTGACCAGGAAACTGGTCCTCCATGTGGACTAGGGCGGGCTGTCATTTACAGGAGCCGGGCAGGAGGATCTCCTTGCTAGAACAATGGGATGTGGGTAAACATGGGTACAGTAGCATCTCGATGGCTAAGATCATTACCAGTGTCAGCATGGAAGGAGGAGAATGAAGCCCTGGGGAGATGCTGGCGTTGCCATGGCAATAGTTGTGATTGAGGATAGTTTATACATACACAGGAAAAGGAAAAAATGAAACCCACTGATCATGCACCTAAGGAGTGAAGGGGCAGTTTGGAAGGTCTCTTAGCCACCAGGAAGGTGTAGCTAAGCCAAGGCTGGGGGCTGGAAGGGACAAAGCACTGCCAGGTCACATGATGAGATCAGGGACATGTCAGTTGTCACAGCTGGGAGGGACACTTTTGGACGGAGTGCTGGTCATTGTGCTCCAGTGCACAGGACAAGCACACACAGAGAATTGTCCAGTGCAAATGTCAACAGGACTGAGGTCAGAGCAGTAATGGGGGAGCGTGGAACCCCAGGGCATGGCATGGAGATCTTTGAGCATGAGTGAATGGTTCCGATTTCCCTGCCCAAGCTCTCCTTGCCCCTGTGCCCAGATACCAGGGCTCTGGCCCACAAGCAGTTATGCAGTATATGGCTTTTTGTATCACTGTGCCCAAACCTGACAGAAACAACTGACCGGAAGACAGGACTGACTGTGTGGAGGGTGTGGTGGAGCAGAGGACCTCAGCGTGGTGGCAAGGGAGAAGAAAGAGAGACGGGGAGTGAGAGAGAAAGCCTGTGGTACTTGGCTCTTCCCTTCTACTTTGGTTCCATGTGGTATCTTAGTTTTTCTCTGGAAAAACTCTCACCTACCCAGAGCTGGGCCCCAGTCTCACAGGTGGTTCTAAATTCAGCCAGGAAGACAGTGAAGAGAAGCCATGCCAGCTGCAGTCCTGCTCTGTGGGAGATGGTTTGTCTTGACCGTGATCTGTTATGAAGGAGAATTCCTGGAAAGATGCTATGTCTGCAGAGGCTGACTGATGACTGACTGAAATTTCACGAAAATTTACTGTGGAGAGGTTTGAATGTTGCAGGTCCAAGACCCTAATTATAATTTATTGTGAGCTGTCTTTAGCCCACTAAATACCCACTCCTTGACTCCTCTGTGTCAGACCAACCATACTGACAAGTAGATTAAAAACCTTTTAGAATATTTTAGTCACCTGAATTTCTCTTTTTTCAACTACTTTAAATGGTTTGGTAAATAACACTGTTAAAATACACAGGGCGGGGCTGGGCCTCTGTGACAACACATGGGTTCTAGGCCCAGCACCATAAAAATAAAATGGACAAAAGTCAAGACACATGGAGAGGGTAAATTACCTACCTCTTTTTCCTCCTGCCCCTCTGGGTTAGCACAGCCACGCCTAGGGGTCAAGGCGTAGGTTCGTAGGTGCAGCCCAGAGGACATCTGGTTAGTGGGCCTTAGGGACACAGTGAAGGGCTTCTTAAGAAGCTCTGCATGGTGATCACCCACAGTTGGAGATGAATTCCATGTTTGCAAGTCCTGGGGCGCTGGCAGCCATCTTCCTTGGCACCAGGACTGCTGGAAAAAACTTCCTGCCTTGGCATCTTAGAACAACACTGGAATGTCAATGTGGCCTGCAGTTTGGGGGGCTGTGAAAACAGGTGTAGCCACCCCTGGGATTCCATATGGGGCTTGGTGGGCCCCACACCAGCCACAATTGTTAGGGTCGTGAGGGAGGAGGGCAGAGGTATGAAATAAGAGCGTGGGCAGTGCTGTAATTGGAGTACCCTTTACCTTTCAGCTGATTCTCTGCCGAGTTCCTAAAGCCGGCATAAACATCTCCAATTCTGATTTCATGAATTGGTTCCAGATGGCAGGATGAAAAGGCAGGGCAGTGACATATTGTAGATGAGGTAGGTCCTGCTCCTGGGAGTCTGTGGAAACCCCGTGACCACAGGGAAAGTCAAACTGCCATATGGACTCAGCTCTTCCAGGAGCCACTGCCATGCTGGAAGAGTAGCTGGCGCCAAGGACGGTGTGCAGCGTGTGTAAGAGGTCGAATTGTAGCCTCCTGCGTCCATCTGGCCCACGAGCGTGAAGCTATTTGGAGAAAGGTTCTTGGAAGATGTGGGTAAGTTAGTGTCTTGATTTCATTTCTGTTGCTGTGAAAAAACACAGGGACGAAAAGCCACTTAATGGATAAAGGTTTGTTTCCGCTCACGGTTCCAGGTTCTGGGTTCACTCTTGTGGGGGAAGTGAAGGAGGCAGGAACTTGAAGCAGCTGGTCACGTGACATCCAGACTCCAGGGCAGACTGAAGAGCATGCATACATGCCTAGTGCTCAGCTCGCTTCCCCTGCTCTTAGACAGCCCAGGACCCAAACTCGGGGAATGGTGTGACTTAGTTAGGCTTTCTATTGCTGTGAAGAGACAGCATCACCATGGCAACTCTTACAAAGGAAAACATTTAACTGAGGCGGCTGGTGGCTTACAGTTTTAGAGGTTTAGTCCATCACCATCATGGCAGCTGGGAGTATGGTGGCGTGCAGGCAGACATGGTGCTGGAGAAGTAGCTGAGAGTCCTACATCTTGCAGGCAACAGAAAGTAAACTTTCTCACTGGGCGTGGCTTGAACATATATGAGCCCTCAAAGCCCACCTCCCCAGTGACACACTTCCTCCAGCAAGACCACACCTACTCCAACAAAGCCTCCTAACAGCGCCACTCCTTTTGGGGGCCACTGTCTTTCAAACCACCACATGGTGCCTCCCCCTTTTAGGCTAGTTTCCTCACATAAATTCAGACACTCCCTAACCCCCATCCCCGCCCCAGACAGGCCCACAGGCCTGTCTGATCTAGACAGTTTCACTGAGACACTCTTCCCAGGTGATTCAAGGTTGTGTGTCAAGTTGACAATTTAAAACTAAGGGATGTTGGGATGAGACTATGCCAGCCTTAAAAAAGACCTAAATCCAACTGACAAGTGTCCCCGAAGAAAGTAGAGTGGGGGAGGGATGTGAAGATGGGCACTGGTGTTAAGATTCATTCCCTGGGGGAGAAGTAAACAACATCTGCCCCACCTCCTAAGGTCCCAACTTCACCCAGGGGAAGCAAGGAGTTCGTTAGGCTTCCTAACAGAGCAACCAGTTAGGGGTTACTGCGGGGGGCATCACACTGCAAGGTCTGCATCCAGCAGGGATGATGGTTTTCCCAGGGCTGTGTGGTAGCCCCTCCTTCCCTGATCCTTCCCCACCTGTATGCTCTAGCCTCTCTTCCCAGGTCACATGCAACCAGGGCAGAAGTGCATACAACTGGTTGAGAGGGATGGCTGGATACTCAGATGAGGTTCTCCGGCCCGGCCCCCACCGTATCTAGTTCCTCCCCAGACTCCTTCTGTGAGTGAAGATAAACAGTAAACAGGCCCAGCTGTGAGGAGTCTCAGGACTTTTGTGCGCAGTCTCAGGAGTATGAAAGGTGGCGGCTGTTTGTTTCGGGGGGGACGCGTCCTGTACATCAGATGGAGAGCTTGCAGCCAGGTACCTACAAGCCCAAGGAGCACTTAGGACTGTAGGGAACCCTCAGGAGTCAGGAAAGAGGCATGAAGACTCTCCTCAGAGCTTCCAAAAAGACCAGCCCTGCTCCTACTGGGCGGGATGTCTGGCCTTCAGAATGGTGAGGGAGCCTGTCTCTTGTTTAACATCAGTTGGCTCGTGACGCTTCGGTGTGGGAGCCACTGGAAACACACACTGCTTCAAAGGGATTTCATTTATTTATTTATTTATTTATTTATTTATTTATTTATTTATTTATTTATTTAAGGCTTGCTTATTTATTATGTATAGTGTTTTGACTGCATGTATGCCTGCACACCAGAAGAGGGCACCTGGACTCATTATAGATGGTTGTGAGCCATCATGTGGTTCCTGGGAATTGAATTCAGGACCTCTGGAAGAACAGCCAGTGCCCTTAACCTGTGAGCCATCTCTCCAGCCCCTCAAAGGGATTTTTAAAAACCCCAACCTGTCACTAGTTTTCTAAACACTGTGCCCAAGCACCCAACAGGAAGATCTTAAGGGGAAAGCGATTCATTTTGGCTCACAGTTCCAAAAAACCCAGTCTGTGGTCATTTCTCTCTCTCTCTCTCTCTCTCTCTCTCTCTCTCTCTCTCTCTCTCTCTCTCTCTCTCTCTCTCTGTGTGTGTGTGTGTGTGTGTGTGTGTGTGTGTGTGTGTGTACCTGTTGGGAGGTAGAATATAATGACAATAGGAGAGTATGGTGGAAGTGCTTCTTCAGGACCAACAGGAAGGAAGCACAGGAAGAAGCCTGGGTAAGAAGTTCCCAGTGACCTACTTCCTCCAGCACCTAGGCCCCACAGTCTACCTTTGGCCACCTTTCCATATGGCTTTGTATTATGAACCCATTAGGAGATTAACCCGCATTAGCTCAGAGCCCCTGATATCTAACTGGAAACGCCTTCATAGACACATCCAGAGGTGTAGTTCGTTAACCCAGCAGGCACATCTCAACCCAATCACGTCTACAGCCAAGGGGAACCACTACAAATGGGAAGGCTTAAAAGGACTGGGGTCCAAAAGAGCAAGACCATGGTGTGAGTGTGTGTAGGGGGCTGTTGGGACAGTGGCCAGGCACACATCTTCAAATGCCAGGAACTGCAATAGAGTGTGTGTGTGAACTGCGTCCCCGTCACTGAGCACACTTGGTTCTGAGCTCCCGTGAATAAGCTTCGTGAAGATGTGGACCAAGATAACACCATGGCCCCTTCCTTTTCGACCTTCTCACGGGCTGAGCCAGACACCTGCTGTTGCCTTCTAAACAGGCCTGTAGACTGACTTCTTTTCCATCTCAATGACCCCGGTCCTGTGCATTTATGATTCCAATTCCCACACAAAACCCGTTCTGTCGCAAATATCAGTGAAGATGCTTTGCTGCCATAGAACCTAAGTGCTGTGTGGATGTTGGCAGAGCAGGGCTTTCTCCGTTTACCCCCTGTTGACAAGGCAGGAGACCCCCTTCAGCGGCGCTAACAGGGGCAGAGGCACATCTGTAGGGCCCGGGGCAGTGGTGGGTCTGGTGTTTAGGAAGTTGGCAATGGCAGCAGCAGCAATAGCCACAAACACAGTGATGGCAGGTCTGTGTGGCTGCTGCTGCCCCTGGCTTTCACTCTACCAGTCCTTATTTTTTTTTTTATTTATTTTTTTATTTTTTTTTGGAGCCTGGTCCTCCTGACATCTTGTAGGTACTCAGAGCCAACTCATTGTAGCAGGCTTTTTTGGACCACCAGCCCCCAATTCATGACACAGAGACTTATTATTAATTATGAAAGCTCGGCCTTAACTTAGGCTTCTTTCTAATTAGCTCTTATAACTTAAATTAACCCACTTCTATTAACCTACATGCTGTCATGTGGCTCGTGGCTTGTCCCCCTGCATGTCCTGCTTCCTCTGTGTCCAGCTGGTGACTCTGCCTTTTTCCTC
Source organism: Peromyscus eremicus (assembly GCF_949786415.1). Classification (NCBI taxonomy): domain Eukaryota; kingdom Metazoa; phylum Chordata; class Mammalia; order Rodentia; family Cricetidae; genus Peromyscus; species Peromyscus eremicus. The sequence goes on along the minus strand of NC_081432.1, from coordinate 7,837,651 downwards.
TCTGAGTCCTCTCTGTCCCCAGAAGTCCTGCCTGACCTTTTCCTGCCTAGCTATTGGCCACTTAGCTCTTTATTGAACCAATTGCAGTGACACATCTTCTCATGGTGTAAAGGAATATTCCGCAATACCTCATATTGTTTCAATGATCTGCTACTTGGCCAGCATGCCCAGAGCATAGGTTCTAAAGCTGAGGTTTATGCCAACACTGGGAGGTCAGAGCTATATGACCTGTGGATAGAGTGTTCTTCACTGAAAATAGAAGATCTAAGGACAGGGACAAGGACCATGTCAAGGTTAGAGTACAAACACTACCCACGGATGTCTAAATGGCAGACATTTACTGTTCACTATGCTTGATTCTGGAAGTGTAGGTGAAGGTGCTGCCTATTCCATTCCTGATGAGTCTCTCTCCTGGCCTTAAGTGGGTTCTTTCTGACCATGGCCTCTCAAGTAAGAGAAAGAGGGCTCTGTCCCATTGCCTCTTCTTCTTCTTCTTCTTCTTCTTCTTCTTCTTCTTCTTCTTCTTCTTCTTCTTCTTCTTCTTCTTCTTCTCCTTCTCCTCCTCCTCCTCCTCCTCCTCCTCCTCCTCCTCCTCCTCCTCCTCCTTTTTTTTTTTTTCCGAGACAAGGTTTCTCTGTGTAGTTTTGGTACTTGTCCTGGCTCTCACTCTGTAGACCAGGCTGGCCTCGAACTCACAGAGATCCACCTGGCTCTGCCTCCCGAGTGCTGGGATTAAAGGCGTGCGCCACCACTGCCTGGCCCCCATTGCTTCTTTAAAAAAGTAATACTATTATTATTGGTTATAGTAGCAGTAACATCAAGACAGGGTCTCATGTAGCTCATATTGCCTTGAACTTGCCATGTAGCCTGAAGATGACCTTGAACTTTGTCTGATCCTCCAGTCTCCATCTCCTGATGGAGTGCTGATTATAGGAGCGTACCACACTTGGTTTATGCAGTGCTAGGGTCTAGCCCATGTTTCGTGTATGCTAGGCAACTCGAGCTAAGCCACACCCATGGCTCTACCTTGTCTCTTCTTACGAAAGCTCCAATCCTTATGAGAGCTTCACTCTTAGGACCCCATTTAGCCTTTGTTACTTTCCTCTCCAAACACAGCCACTGTAGAGCTACACATTTGTTTGGGGGGCACAGTTAGTTTAGGGACTTCTGCCACTAAAGCCATGGCAGTGTCTTTGCTGGGCTGCTCTGGCCCTTACCTCACTGTAGACTTGTAGGGGGTATAAATCCCTGGACCAGGTTTCTGCAGAGTATGAAGAACTTCAATTATTGTTGTATAAACTTGGGTCCTTTGACCCAAGCAATTACCATGTTGGAGAGCCCTCTCCTGAGGAAGAGAGCATCTATACGCTCATCACTGCATGGACATGCTCACTACTGCATGGACATGCTCACCACTGCATGGACATGCTCACCACTGTATGGACATGCTCACCTCTTCATGGACATGCTCACTACTGCATGGACATGCTCACTACTACATGGACATGCTCATCACTGCATGGATATGATTGCCCCTTCATGGACATGCTCATCACTGCATGAACATGCTCACCACTGCATGGGCATATTTGCCTCTTCATGGACATGCTCATCACTGCATGGACATGCTCACCACTGCATGGGCATATTTGCCTCTTCATGGACATGCTCATCACTGCATGGATATGCTCACCACTGCATGGACATGCTCACCACTGCATGGGCATGCTCACCACTGCATGGGCATACTCACCACTGCATGGACATGCTCACCACTGCATGGGCATACTCACCACTGCATGGACATGCTCACCACTGCATGGGCATGCTCACCACTGCATGGACATGTTCACCACTGCATGGATGTAAAGAACACAACCATGTAGGTACCAGAAGACATGGATAATGGCACACAGCTCATTGTGTGTCTATTCTATACAAACTCTTACCTTCTAACTTTATGAAACAGCTTGAATGTTCTCTAGGCCTGGGTAACAGGGTCTAGGATAAGTAGTTTCCTGGGCTCTGCATCCTTAGGCCAGTTCTTCCAGCAGGGCACTAGCAGTTCACCCACAGGTGTCTGCCCAGGAACGCTAAAAATGCTGAGGATACTGGGCATGGTGGAGTAAGTCTTTAATCCAGGTAGTTAAGAGGCAGAGGCTAAGTATAGCCCAGCCTACATAATGAGTTCTAGGTTAGCCAGTGCTGCATAGTGAGACCCAGTCTGAAAAAACAGGGATGGCTGGGCTGATCCTGGACCAAAGAATCAGACTCTGAGGGAGGATGGACCTGAGCTACCAAGAGCACTTTTGTGGCGTGGAGGAAGTCACATCTCTGCTGCAAATCCAGCATCCAACCGATGCCAAGATTTTGTGGCTGTGGTATGGGGAGGTTTCTGCTAAGGACTGGGACCACCCAGGAATGGGTCCCCAGACCCCTCCTCTAAGGAGTGACAAGCTCATTTTCTGCCTGACTAGGAGAAGCTGGCTTCCCGGTGACCCCAATACAGATTTCCAAGAGAGAGTCATAAGGTTGAAGAGCATTAACTCCATAGCGTCTCAAAGCAGATGACTTCTCACTGGTTCCTCCTCCCTATTAGTCACTTATCCAGCCATTCCCAAATTAGCCTGTGCATAGCCATATGCATGTCAGGGAAGCAGTGACTGACAGCTTGTCCCAAAATGGAAATGCTGATGACAGAAGTTGCCTGTAAAATAGCCCAGGGATTTTTTTGTTTTTATTTTTATTTTTTTAGATCTCACGTGAGAAGCCCAGTCTGGACAGGAAAAGAAGCCAAGTGGCCTTGACCCAGGCAAGCTGCAGAGGGATGGCTCAGCAGCCTTGAGGGATGAGGCAGATCACGGATGGTACAGCAGTCTAGACAGCACTGTTCCCACACTGGACTGTGAGGTCCTAGAATCCTGCGATAGCTCCATACGTCCCAGTGATTGCCATGGCACCCAGCAGGATGCAAGACACAATCAGAATTCAATTGCTAGGCTCAGGAAAGATGACAAGAGCTAGCTGTGGCTGGGTAGAACAAGACAGAACTTGAGGCTAATGAGAGGCATGTGCCAGTACCTACTGAGAGGCTCCTCCTGCCCCTCTTGGAGATGAGGACGAGAAGTTAAGAGCAAACAGGATGGTAGCAAACTGTCCTCTTCTGAGTTCAGTCATTGACAATTAGGAACAAGGGCACAGAAGGAAGGCGTCTTCAAATTCCATAGGAGGGGTCTGTTATGATGACTGTCTTGAAAGGTCTTCATGCAAAGCCTTTATGAAGGAAGAAAGCAAACATGTCAAGGCCCCTTTGATTCACTCATCTATCAGCAATAGGTTTGGAATGTCACACGTGTTGGGCGGTGTGTTGAGAACCAGGGTGTGCAACCATGGCTTGCCCTGGTAGAGGATACCATCAAGCATGGAGGCAGACTTAGGGGTGAAAAATTCCAGCTCCGTGTGAGGGGTTAAGATGGTACATGAGAAGCTCTGAGAGTTGGAGGAGGTGCACAGACCCTGTCCAAAGAAGGGTGCAGCCACACTGGGCCATCTCAGTCCAGAGCAGTCAGGGTGTAGTGCCCAAGTCTCTAGAACCCCAAACAAGACCACCACACTGATATCCAATACAAACACATGGTTTATTGATTATAAGCTCAAGTTCGGACCATAATCCAGCCCTCTGACAGAGTACAGTAGGTGGAAGAGAATGGCCCTGAGCTCTTGGGGTTTGGGACTTTTAAAGGGAAAAACCACAAACAGGGAGGTACAAGCCTTGGTGTCTCAGGATTGGATGAAGGTATGTAACCTTTAATTCATTGGTTGGGGTCTGGAGGAATTTTCAACAACGGTTATCAGGAAGCCACAAGGACATTTGGAGCCCACAGATGTTGACCAAAGTTCCTCATTGGCCAGCCCACCCTGGTTGGGTCACCTTGACCAGGGCCCTGGCAGTTTGTGATTTTTCTTGGAACTCTTTGTGGTTTTTACTGGAACCAGGTTCAGCCCCTGGTCAAGCCCTGTTTAAAATGGAGTTCTTTCTTAAAATGGAGTTCTTTCTTAAAATGGAGTCTATCTTGTTCTCTCAAGGGCAAGGGTGGAGGTGGCCTTCTGCTCTCTGATAGTGGGATCACTTAACAGTCTGGCCAAGTTGTCTTGACTTTAAAGAGCAAGGGAAAGCCCCTGAGTAGAAAGTGTGGCGGACTCAACAGGATTATCAACATGCTATGGTCCTAGTTCTTGGTGAGGTAGACCGAAACATATGCCCTCAACAGCAGCACTCGGTGTCACTGACTCCAGGTGTTGTGTGACAAGAGCTAGTGGGCCAAGACTGGCACCCGACAGTCAGCTGTCGTGTGAGCTGGTTGAGGATGGAGATCCGATGTTCGATACCAGCTAGTCACCTCTTCTAACTCAGCAGTTTATGGTAGTTCTCAGTAAAGCACCGGCTACAGCCAGAAGAACCTCATTCCCCAGCACATGCCTGCTCTGCCCCGTGATGGTACAGATGCTTGTAAATGTCTGCAGTTTAATGGTAGATGCTGTTCTTATTTTTAGCCTTCAGTTGTGATCATTAGACTATTCATACAAAAGAAGATGGTTTAAATGTGGGATGTGCGCCTGCTCTCCCAGATGGGGACGGCTGCCATGTGGCAGGTGTTTACATTTATTCCGGAAATCTGTTCTTTCTGTCCACTTCCCTTAGCTGGAGTCTGCCTTACAATCTTTCCGGGGCTGGCTCGAATGTCAGATTCTTCATTTGCATCAGGCAGAACATAAAACTACATCAGAGAAAAAGGTTATTTGACTTAGAGATCTCAGCGGTGCACAGCAGTGATGCTCACCTCAATTCAAATGGGTGCTTGGCTCAGTGAACGGTGGCTTGAACCACCTCCTCCAGGGGTTAAGAATTCTCATGGGGGGCTGGGCATGGTGGCCCACATCGTTAATCCAGAACAGCCAGGGCCACACAGAGATATCCCATCTCAAAACAAAGAAACAAAACAGATTCCTCATGGCCATCTCCTTACAGCTCACCTCACTGTGACAACAGGTGTAATCTGAACATCGCCCTAAGAGAACAACTGTCTGCTCTGTTAGGTCACAGATGCACTTCAAGAGCTCCATCTTCGTTGGGCTCATGAACAGATTTTCCATTTCAGAATCGTGCATGAAGAAGGTAGCTGGGGAAGCTTGTTTATGTACGCCCTCATGAATTCTCTACTAGAGCCTGTCTGGGAATAAAGCCCCAGCATTTTCCACAGAGCAAATCATTAGATATTTAAATGCTTTGTACCCCGGATGCACCACAATGAGAAGGGGGATACGCTTATAAGAGTCTTTTCAAATATGGCTGGAACCCACTTCGAAGAGCCACTGAAGTCCTTCAGTATTCTTTGTAGAAGTTTTTTAGGAGATAACGTTTTTTGGAAAATATTCAAGATTGTACCAAGACGCGCTGGGAAAGTTAGTTATGTGCTGTGAGGGAGTCATTAGGGCCGAGCTGAACTGAGACACCCACAGGGATTCCTGTGTGTGGGAAGCTGTCAAGGGCAGTTTTCCCTCAGCCAGAGAGACAGTGGTGACTACCTCCTCCCGACGAGGGGACTGAAGGGGGTCCTGTGGTCGGTCTGAAAACTAGGATAAAATCAGAGCTAACCATGCTGCATGTCAACTCTCTGTTCCTGCCCATAAAGGGGGTGTGTTGCCCACATAGAGTGACTGGGGTAGCAGCTGTGTGTACTAGTCCGGGTTACTGGTTAACTGTGCAGTCGGGGGTGACTGTCATGTATATAGTTGGAGGTTTCTGTCAGGTATGCATTGGGGGTGTCTGTCAGGAGCCCTCACGAGTGAGATTAGGATTCCAACAAAGGAGGTTCAAGAGGGATCTCTCACCCCTTCCATCATGACGCTGCGGTAAGAAGGGACTGTCACAGTCTCCCACAGACTGACAGTGGGACCAAACGAGCTTTTCCCTCATGGCTCTCCTGCCATGAAGGTCCCTGGCATTCTGCTTCATATCCTGTGTCTGGGCTAGCTTAATGAGCAGCCACCTTCTCCAATGTCAACAGTCACCAAGGTAGAAGAAGGGCATCATGGTTGTCGTGAGTCCTGCCCATACTTCCAAGGACTCTTGTCACTTGTCCGGTGTTAGTTAATTGGGACTCTCAACTTGACTGCATTTTGAGTCACCATAGAAATATACCTCTGTGTGTATCTATAAGGGGGTTTCCAAAATGTTTAACTGCAGAGGGAATGTCCACCCCACTTCAGGGGCCACCATGCCACAGGCTGGGACAGCAGCTTTATCCCTCTGTGCTTCCTAACTGTAGACAATGTGAGCATCCTCAGGATCCTGTCACCATGCCTTCATCATCTTGATGGGTTTGTATTCTTAAACTGTGAGTCAGCTAGGAGGGGTCTAGGAGCAGAATGGCTGCAGAAACCTACTACTGTCTACCTCAGAAGACCACATTTGTGTCTTTTGGGGGTCCCAGGAAAACGACTATTTGATCATCACCCAGGGCTGGAGGGTAGGTGCCCTCCAGAGAGATTGTACGTGGTCAGGAGAAGAAAATACTTTTACCTGCTCAGACCCCTGGAATCCCACCCCCCCAACACTAGGCTTTCATTTTTTGGAACAACTCATTTTGACTAGAAATGTAGCCTAGACTTTCCTGGAATTCATTTTGTAGCCCAGAATAACCTTGAACTTCTCCTCTGTCTACCTCCAGAATGCTGAGATTATGGGCATGTACCACCTTGTTTAATGGGTGTAGGGATCAAACCCAGGGCCTCATGAATGCTAGGCAACTAAACCACATCCTTAGCTCTACTCTGACTAGATTTCACAGGTCAGTGCCTGGAGGGCCGGCTCTGGTCCCTGCTGTGGACAATCTGAGGCCCGTGGAGAACCTTTGGCTCATGGCTGGGGGCCAGGGGATCTTGGTCAACCATTCTTCCCGCCCAGCCTGGGCTCCTTGGTTGCTCTGTGGCTGCCTGCAGTCCTGCCCTGCAGGGACTGTTTGCAGACTTGAGTGGCAGCCACAGGCCAGCACATTTCCATGTGAACGCAGCATGAGTCTCAGCTGCTATTTTCAGATTCCAGTGATCTCAGCCACTGCTGGATAAAAAGAAGACAATTTTTATACTGAAACTGTACACTTTTCCCTTAAAAGTCACGGCAAAATCTTCTTCATTCATGCATTGAATTCCTGCTAAACTGCTCTTAAAAGTAGTGGTGTGTATGTGTTTTCAGACAGTCTCTAAAGGTACACAGCTTCAGGGCTCAGCCTGGAAGGTGAAGGAAGGTAGGACAGCCTTTCCCCACGGGTCACAAAGGTTTTCTTCTAGTGCTTTGGGTACATTGAGCTGGGAGTGGACCATCAGCCTTTGAGGCTTCCTGCACTGAGTGCTTGGAGGCCATGGGCTGGAACTGCCACTGCCCCATTCCAGGAGACATGATGGGTGAAATCTCAGAGGGACCCTTTTGTAGGCAGAGAACAGTGGGTTTTAAAAGAGTTTGTTAAAAAAAACAAAACAACAACAACAAAAAAAAACACCTCAGCTGGGTGGTGATGGTGCATGCCTTTAATCCCAGCACTTGGGAGGCTGAGGCAGGCAGATTTCTGAGTTCAAGGCTAGCCTGGTCTTCCAGGACAGTCATGGCTACAGAGAAACCCTGTGTTGAAAAAAAAAAATCTCACAACAGGACAGTTGTCCATATGAACGCACAATGATTGTGACAGTATGCACAAGGCCTGTGCAAGCTCAAACCAGACAAACTCCCATCATGAAGAGAGGAGGTGGGCACAAAGAGAAGACCCATCCCTAGCTGAGGAGCTTCTGGCAATTGATAGTTGCCAGGAGAGGAAAAGGAAGCCAGTGTTGGAATAGAAAAGGCTCCTGGTCACGAGAACAGAACCTCCAGCTCGGGTGGAGCAGAGCATCCTAGGTGGGCTGGGCCAGTCATTTTGGCTTCAAGACAGGCTTAGAAAGACACGCTCACCTTAAGCCAGGCTGAAGAGGTGGGCAGAATAATTAGTCTGTTAATGAGACACTGTGCTTTTCCTTCTGAGAATCCCTGCCCTCAACAGCTTACAGTCCACAGCCGTGTGTGTGTGTGTGTGTGTGTGTGTGTGTGTGTGTGTGTGCGCGCGCGCGCATAGTTTTTCTTTTTCCTTTTTTCTCTCTCTTTTCTCAGTCCATTCTTAAATTCTTTTATTAATGAGACTAACTCCAGAGGGGACCCCCATACCCCCTGTATCACTAGGAGAACTGGTAACCTCGGTGTGTAACAAACTGACAGTCAAGTCAATGTCTGTAGAGATTTCCTTTGCAGAAAACAATTTTATATGTGTGGAAATAACATTAAAATTAAAACAACAGCAAAAAACCCAAACAATGAGAACAACTAAAGACAGAAGCCTGGAGATGGTAGTGGGCTTCCAGAGGAGCTCAGGGACAGCCTTCCACCAACTGTTGGTCTGCAGAACTTGGGGGTGCTCCACCCTACCCCGTGAGTCATGGCCTGTTGCTATGGATGCCTCAGCAGAACTACCTTAAAGCACAGCCCCCCACCTCTGAGAATATGCATCATGAGAACTTGGGCCATTGCAGATCCTGAGGACTGAATGCTCAAGTACCTCTTCCAGTGTCCAGGTGTGACCCTCACACTCACCAAGTGGCATTTTACTGTCAAGGACAAGTGTTGGGATATCTATCACATTCCATAACTGACCAAATATCCAGAGCTGTTGTTTACTGGGGCCCTGGCCCAGCCTTCTTCATGGAGCCAGGGTACACTCCAATAGGGAGCCCCCTTTCTGTTGCAAAAGTCAGCAAACATGTCTTTTAATGGTTAATATTTTGTAATGATTAATTACATTTAATTAATCTATGTAATGATTAATATTTTCAACCTGACAGACTCTAGACTCACCAAGGGAAATGAGCCTCTGAGCATGTCTCTGAAGAATGTTCTAGACTGGGTTAACTGAAGTAGGAAGACCGACCCTCTTCAATGTGGGCAGCACCATTCCATGGTCTGCAGTCTCAGATTGTAAAGAAAGGAGAGACGAGCTGGGCATGAGCCGCCATCTCTCCCTGCTTCCCGACTGCCGATACAATGTGCCCAACCGCATCAAGCTCCTGCCCGCATGCCTTCCCTGCCACAGGAGCCAGAAGAAACCTTTCTTTCCTTTAAGTACCTCTTGTCAAGTATTTTGTCCCAGCAACATGGAAAACAACTGATATAGTCTCCGGTCCTAAGAAAACCAAAGCGACGTAGTCTGTCTGGAAAGAATCATTTATGTTGTACTTGGGCTTTTTTTTTTTTTTAAATAAAAACTCATTTATTTCAAAGAGCAGATACATACAACTAAGAAGACAAATGGCCACAGAACAATCATAGTTTGTCTCAATAAATAAAACCCCATTTATATCTCTTAAAATCTATATAGCACATTATACATTTAAAATAAATAATCCCTGTGGGTCTAGAAACAGCCCAGGTGTCTGGGGTAAGAGGGATGGCTGGGTGGGACCCATTGCTTCTGGTACCCCATGAAACCCCCTCCCCAGCTTCTGTGCTTCTCCATCCTGCAGGGGACCACGGCACGAGCTTTGGGACTGGCCTTCCCAGCGTCCCCATCTTGTTGGGGGGGGGCTTATTGCTTCACACTCATTCACGTCTTGACATGACCAGTTTCCTGGTTGGTACCGAGCATGGGTCTTCGTGACTGCTGGGTGTGGACTCCATCTCAGTTTCTGTCTGTAATTGGGCTTTCTCATGCTGTTGGTTAGTTGGTGGGACATTTGTGACCTGTCCTGTCCTTTCACCCTGCACATTCAGGACACAGGAGAGTGGGATGGCCTGGGCTCACAGGCTATAAACATTCTGCACTGGGTACCTGAGAGGGGTGGGCTGCCTGGGCGCTGCAGGCCAGTCCTTCCTGTCACTGTACAGGCTAGAGTTCAGTGGCTAGCGGGCACCACGCACCTGCCAGGCTGGGGCTGGCTGGGCCATTGGGCCTTGGCCCATTAAGGCAGTGGGACACAGCCAGGCAGGCTCCCCACTGTCATTCTGAGCTCCATGTCTGTCTGTCCAGCAGGTCTCAGGGTAGCTTGTGAGTCGCTCCCAGATGCACGTGCAAAGGCGAGTCTTTCTTTTTATGACAGGATCCTTCCTTTCAGCTTTTCCAAAGACAGTGTGTGTGTCTAAGACGGGCCCCGGGCACTCCGGAGGACTCATGGTCAGTGTTCCTTCAGCCTAAATGCAAAGGAGAGGGTGACAGAGGGCCACACAGCAGATGCCAAGCACACGGAGAATGCACAGACCCTACGCAGGGCCGGCCCTGGGCCCTCCTCCCTGGGATGCCTGGCTTCGGGAGCTGGCTGGTGGGTGAACTATGCGCCCTTCCCACGGCTTCTGCTTCTCCAGCTGGGCCTGGAGACTCTCTTGGCTGGGAAGGCACAGCGCAACAAACTCCACCAGGAAGGCAACCGCCTCACATTCCCCTCACTGGGAGTCTGAGGAGAGGTTCACGGAATCACACCCACACAGAGGCACTTACTACACAGGAAAGGAGAGTGACTGTAGTGTGCCCAAACCAGGACGGGTGGTTAGCTCTTCCCTTCCCATCAGACTGCCTGGATTGCCTCAATTCCAGAGAGGCCACTGTGGACTTACGGAGCCTGGATCCCTGCAGCCGGCCCTGGACAACTCAGTTCCTTGTGTATGAGGCGGATCAGGAACTGTACCCAAAACAGAGAAAAGACACCGTCACCGTGTGAGGACAGAGCAGAGGGCAGGTGTGGCCTGTTGAGGCTTGCTGGACTGTGTGGTTCCTCCTCTGAAGCACCCACAGGTGTATGCCCCGTGGAGAGCAGAGCAGAGATGAGGCCAGCACCTGGCCTGAGGGGAAGGCTGCCTCTCACTAAGTCTTTGGGATAATCCAGACACCTGCCCCCAAACAGGCTTTTAGCACAGACTTCAAAACTGATCCAACCACAAGAGGTCCCAAACGGAAACAAGACAGAAAATGAAAGGGAGGTATAGCCCACGGTATGGAGCTACACGGAGGAACTCTGGAGCCAGGTAAGCAGGTCATGAGATGGAGTACTGGGAGGCTGAAGTAATGCCTCAGGACTAGCATGTTTTGTAGGGAGCCTGTCTGAGGCCTAACCTTGTGTGTGTGTGTGTGTGTGTGTGTGTGTGTGTGTGTGTGTGTGTGTGTGTGTGTACACGTGTGTGTACACCATTGGCGGCTTTCCACACAGTGCTAACTGCTAGGCTGAGAGCCATCAGCTTACCTGGTTAACTTCACACCCTTCATGTGCCAAAAGGCTCAGGGTAGTTGTTCACCAAAGCGGAGTAATGGCTGGCTGCCACCCACAGCTCAGGGCTTACCCTGCCACAGGTGTGGAGCTGGTCTCTGTGACCGACAGCAGGATCACAAGCAGGTTCTGGGGCTGCATTGGAAGGGGATCCTGACAGGAGTCTCAGCTGCTGCTGGCATGTACTTAAAGGGCAGCAGGTATCCTAATCCAGAGGGGTTTGGGGTAGGGGAGCAGGCAGTACAGGTCTGAGGGACCACTGCTGCTCCTCATCAGCTGCACACCAGGCCTCAGGTCTTGGCTCTCGATGCCCTATGATCAAGATGGAGGCCCGCGTGCATGAACTAAGGAGAATGGGAATGTCCCCTATGGACAACACACTGTCCCAGCACTTGGCTCGGCCCAGGAACAATCACTGGACAGTAGTGGGAATGAGGAAATACCAAAGCCAGGGTTGGCGGCAATAGAATTTTGCAGCAAATTGGGACTAACTCCAGCTCTAGCTCTAACTACCCAGGGCTGAGCTGGCAGCCTGCCAACACCGCTACTCCCACCAAGTACAATGTGTGGCAAGTGCTGGCAGAAGAGACCTGTGATGGTGAAACCACACTGCCAAGAAGAAGGAAGAGCGATAACAAGCGGGGCCTGTGGGTGTGCGACAGCCTGCGTGGGAGTCACCTTCCAACAAAGCTCTGTGCCCATGCAGGTGACAGTGACCAGCGGAGAGGGGACTGCCCACTCCCTGTGTCTGCCCCCAAGATGCTGGGGGCCTGAGTGGCATGGGCTGGAGAGGAGACGAACAGCCACAAGCCCGACCAGTCCCAATGCCCAGGCAGCAGGAATGTGGTCCCCTAGCATCCTTGAGGAAGTGAGCTCAGGTCCTGGAGCCCCCAGCCTGACTGGGAAAGGGATAAAACTGGTTTATTTTAAGGAAAAAACACTGGAAGGTGGAAGGGCCTGCCAGAGCTTTAGGGGATTTATTTGCGTATGTATAATTTGGGGAAGTCTCAGGCAGCCAAGCTCTAAACTGTTTTCAGTGTAGTGCTGGGCACCAGTGCAGGGTGTGTAGGAGAGTGCGCTCTGCTGAGCCGCATCCCCAGCCCTTACATAGCCGAGGATGACCTTGACCTTCCAGTTCTATGCCTCTACCTCTCAAGTGCTGGGGATACAGGGGTGCAGTGCTGGGGTTACAGGTGTGCAGTGCTGGGGTTACAGGTGTGCAGTGCTGGGATTACAGGGGTGCAGTGCTGGGGATACAGGTTATGTCACCACTCTCAGTTTAATACAGTGCTGGGGACTGAACCCGAGGCTCTGTGCACACTAGGCAAGCTCTCTCCCAACTGAGCTACCTCCCCAGTTTCTTGGCTCTTCTCCAAGTCCAGGCTGTAACTTATTACACAGCTTGGGCTAGCCCTAAATCTGTGGCAGTCATATGCATTCTGAGTGCTGGGATTATGGGCCAGTGGGAGGTCTGTAGGTCAGTGGGCATGCTCCAAAGGGATTGTGGGACCCCAACCCCTTCCTCTTTCTCTGTTCTGTTTCCTAGCCAGGCGGTGAGTAGTTTCTTTCCAGAGGTTAGCCTCATCACAGGCTGAAAGCAATCCTGGACCGAACTATCCCAAGCTGTGGGCCAAACTGAACCTTTCCAATCTGACTGTGTCCGGTGTTTGCTGACACAGCAGGCAGACCGGGGGGGGGGGGGGGGCTCTCTGTTCACCATCTGTTCCAGCTCCCCAGCAGGCCTGCATCACTATCATCACATCATTTTATAATGGGGGTGCGAGGGCTGGAGAGAAGGTTCAGTGATTAAGAGCCTTGGCTGCTCTCCCAGAGGACCTGGGTTTGGTTCCAAGCACCCACATCAGGAGGCTCACAACTGTCTGTAGCTTGAGCTTCAGGGGGTCTAATGCCCTCTTCTGGCCTCTGCACACATGTGGTGCACATGTATATATCCTCAGGTATACACACATACACATAAAATAATAAATTAAAAAATTTAAATGTGGACGTGGCAGCACAGAGAGGCTCAGTGACCTGTCACATGCTGGATGGATCCAAAGCCACGGATTTCCTCACCTCTGACTCTCAACATCCCACAAAGAACAGCCTCGCTTGTTTCGGACTTACTCCTCACCACCAGAGACAGAAAAAGCCTCAGTCCATGTGTGCTTAGTGAAGGCAGCATGAGACATATTGTAGGAGTCCACAGGAAGACATTCCACTAGGGTCTGTCCCACAGCTACAGGGACATGTGTGTTTAGTGAAGGCAGCATGGCGCATGGTGCTAGAGATTGTGGGAGTCCACAGGAAGACTAGGGTCTGTCCCACAGCTACAGGACGGCTAACTGAAGATGCATGGTTAGAAACAAGGAGACCCACCAGTAAGGCACAGGCGTCTGCAAACATCAGCATGTAGAACACGTTGCTCCATCCTGAAGGGGAGATGAGCCCTGCCAGTAGGGGGCCCAAGGCAGCTCCTGAAACAGGCACACAGATGCTGGTTAAGGAAGGCTAACAAGAGGAGACAAACTCAGGGTTGAGGAGGGATCGACTGCCATAAACACCCTCTGGAGCCCATTCTAAAGCAGGTATTGATCTTCGAAATGTCCACCCCGTCTGACACGCCATCATTATAAATGGACTTTATAGCTGGGTGTGTTGGCGCATGCCTTTAATCTCAGCACTTGGGAGATAGAGGCAGAAGGATTTCTGTGAGTTTAAGGTCAGCCTGATTATATAGTGAGTGCTAGGACTACATAGAGACCCTGTCTCAAAGAACCAAAATAAAAAAAAAATAAAATAAATGGACTTATGTAAAGAAATTGAACCCAACATACACTCTCCGATACCCCTGTGCTCAGGAAATGTCACTGAATAAATCTGTAAGAAGCACAGGACTTAGACCCTGCCGACATCAACCACCTGATTCTGACTGCCCCAAGCCAGGGAGCTCCTTGTATTTCAGGGGGGTACTGACCAGTTATTTGCAGAGGGCAGTGTGGCTGCATCTTACTTCAGTGGTTCAGAAAAACATGCCTGTACATGTGCAAAGCGTGTGTGCGTAAACGTGCACTTTGCATGCACAACTGTGCAGATGCACAACTGCAAGTGTGCATGCATGTGTATAAGTTTGTGTGAGTGCATGTGTGCACATGGGCACAGGTATGCATGTGTGCGTACAAGTGTGAATGTGTGCGTGTACAAGCATGCATGTGTATGCATGTGCACAAATGTGTATGTGCATGCATGTGTGAATGAGGTGTGGGATAAAGAAAATTCAAGATGCTTGTGAAATCTTTTTGCATTATATTTGTGATTTTTTTCTTTTCTTTTGCAAATCTAAAATCATCATGTCAAATAAACTCAGAGATAGACAAACAAAAGACATCTGCAGAAGAACGTTGGCTGCAGTGTCTGGAGTGCTTCCCTCACTGGGGGAGAGGCGGGGGGGGGGGGGGGAGGCGGGGGGGCGGGGCGGGGAGGGGGGTGAATCTGACAAGATGGCTTGTCCAGCAGCTGCAAGCTAAGGAGCCTGGAGAATGGCCTCCAGGTTATTGACTGCAACGTAGTACCCGAGAGCGGAGGTGCTTCATGCCCACTGACTGTTCCAAGGGTGTGTATGGCACACACATTACCCTGTGATCTGGGAAGCTTTCTGATACGCTTTTCCCATGTCTCAGCAAAGTTGCAGGCACACATCAGCTGCTCACGTGAGTTTACTCTGTACATCCCGAAGACCACGGCGTGGACCACAGCTGAGTTTTAAAAATCATAAATCCACAGAGCAGAGGGCAGATGAGAGAAAAACAGGTAGGTGTGTGTGTGTGTGTGTGTGTGTGTGTGTGTGTGTGTGTGTAAGACAACAGTGGGCACAACCTGGGGACCTCTCCTCATAGCTAGGCTGGCCAAGCACATGACCGGGGGGTGGGGGTGGGGTGGTGGGGTGCTGCAGCAGGCAAAGGGCCGTCATTTGTTCCCTCTACCACCTCAGAGTCCAGGTTCCCCCTCATCAGTGACTCAATGACACCCCACAAAAGAGCAGTAGCTGAACCTCTGGGGACAGCAGACCCTATGAAGGGTACGGGGAAGGCACCCAAGAGAGAACAGGGACCCAGGGAAAAGACGGGTCCCCAGCAGCCATCCATGCTCCGGTAAGAACATCAACACCTGAGTACCCTACTGACAGGAAGATTCCTGCAGATTCCAGGCTGGTCTGTGAAGGCAGGGGGCGCTCTCCAACAGAAAGGGCTCCACACTCACATTAGTTTAGTGGCTTATTTTCAAATACAGAGATACAAAGGGGCAGCTTAGAGGCCCCAGAGCTGAGGAAGACCCAGCTGTGACCACACACAAACTGTGAGGAGGCAAATTCAGGGGCAGTTAAGCCAGAAGGAAATCCCCAGGCACAGGGAATACCATCCGAGCACACGTGAAAAACCAACTGGAATCTTATGAAAACCTCAGTTTTGTAGCTGAAGATCAGTTATCAGTAGTTAATTCTCATTATATCTACATTAATGAGTGTTGAAAACGTGACAGCTAAAATAAGAACCCAGAGGTTGACAGATAAAGTCAAGGACATCTGTGTGAGAGAACAAGAGAGACAGGAAGAACACAGAAAGGAAGAAACAAGAAGGAACAATCTGACAATCTGGAAACCTAACATTTGACTAATGTTTTCCAGAAAACAAGATAGAAAATGGTAGCCAAACCTAGCAAAGAAACAACAGTGCCTATCCCCCAAGATGCATGGCCTGCTTCCACATGGAAGCCTGCCAGGAGTACCATGGTGGGTGAAGAAGAGCCCCTGGGTAAGAGGGAGACCTGAAGACCCAGAGGAGGGGGAGCCAGGTCAGCGGAGAGCAGACGAGAGTGACAGCTGATATCTACTGCCGGCGATGGAAACTGAGAGACACTGGGGTTCTGGAAGAGGCCCTGACGTGATGGACCCCCAACACCACAGCCTTGCAATCTCTGGGAATTGTAGGAAGCTACTAGATGACAGAGAAGCCGTGACCAGGAATCTAGCAAACAGGGCTCTGATATAAGAGGGAGGAGAAAGCAGTGTGGGGAGAGAGAGGGAGCAAAGTCTCTGTAGCTTAGTAGGCAGCTGTGTGGCCTGCCACCAGGCTGCCAGATGGATGGCAGTAGGAAACAGAAGGTGGTGGTGTCAGGGCGGGGACAACCAGGACAGAAACAAACAAAAAGCAAATGGCAACAGTTAGGCCAGGGCGGGGGATGACAGGTCTGAGGACCCGCAAGGTCGACTTCCTGGCAGAGCCAGTGTGATGGAGGGATGCAGGGCAGAGAGCATGGGAAGAACCAGGTCTACCTGTCTTGGGTAGAGGACATGAGATGGTGCCTAGGCTGACGAGTCCAGGAAATTCACATTTGTGGTAAGGCTAGGAGCAGGATCTGGGAGGGACCAACTCTAAGGAGAGGACTTAGGCAGGCAGAGCCAGGGCCTGTCACATTGTATCACGAAAGCTCTTAGGACTGTCTAGTCCCTGTGGCTACATTATGTATTACCTTGATAAAATAAAACCTTGAAAATAACCATGGCTATAGTTAACTGTTCTGCACACACGTGTAAGAAAGGCACCCTTGGGTCCCGCTGAGATGTCACTCTGGACACTGCAAACACATGAGCCATAAGGCACTCCCAACTGGGGAGAAGGTACTGGCTGGTTTGGGGTCAGTGGAGCTGTGCCTTTGCCTAAACCTGAACTGACTAATAGACACGACCACTTGACAAGCACTTGGGGCAAACACTTCCCCCTGTCATGCTTTTGCTAAAGTGGTGTGTCGTCCCTCAAGCCTTCTTTTGCTTCATCTTGTGGGTATCTGTGTGCATGAGAGACACAGAGCTGGGACTTTATAGAGGACCAGCATTCATGCTGTTTCCATGGTGACTGGCTACTGAATCCCTGTGCACTTGAGCAAGCAGGGAAGCATGGGGGGCTGGGGTCCAGGAGTCCAGCCCATCGGGTTCCAGTGGTAATGCTGTAGAAACTCAGGTGGGCACGCGCTTTGAAGGGGGGCAGCACGTGATGCTGGGGGAGGGGAAGGCTCACTGGCCTGCTGCCCTTCTGTTTTGAACATGGCGCTTTCCTCCTCCGCAGCCCGGCATGCGGTGGCGAGGTCCACCTCTTCACCGAGGCAGCCTCTCTCCTCTTAGCCTCGTGTTTGAGGCGAATGTCAAGAGAGAAGCATTTTTCCACTTCCTTCCTTATTCCTCTTTCTTCTCTGATCCTCTGCTTTACTGTAGTGCCCAGGCTGCTGGCAGGACTCCATGTTAGCTTAAGCGTGGTGTCCTGGGAGCAGCAGACTTCTGTGGGACAGAGTGGGCGGGGGAGGCTGTGGCAGGGAAGCACATCTAAAGTTTTGTGAAGTCTCTCTTGGGCTGGGTGAACTGGGAGAATGGTGGATCACTCCTCACAGGAAGGGTTGTGCTGCTTCTGAGACCCATCACCAGGCACAGCAACTCAGCCCACTCCCTGCCGTGTCCCAGACACGCCCCAGGGGCCAAGAGGGGCCCTGAAAGGCATCATCAGGTAAGTGGCCACAAATGCCATCCAATACACCTGTATCACCTCCAGATCCAACAAAATAAAGGAACCAGTGCTGAGGGCTGGCTGGGTCTGACCTTGGTGACCAGCTAAGCCGAAGCCTGGCATTGTTGACAACAGTGACCTTCCCCATGCCTCACAGAACACACCGAACTCTCACAGGAAGAAGTCCTGGAGGTGGTAGTGGGGGATGGAACAGAGATGAGGTTCCTGTGACTGGGAGGGCTGCCAGTCCTACCCGGATGAGCCTCTCTGCCACAGCACTGACCCTGGGGGACCACATCTGTGAATGCACCATCCCCTGAATGGGAGGGAGACCTCTGAGTCCTTGCCTGTGACTACAGCTGCCTTGGACCAGCGTCAGTACAGCTCACTAACGATGCCTCTCCCATCTAAGGAAGGGCAGCGGAGGCTGTCTCTGCCCTCCATCGGCTCAGGTTGTATTTGGTGTGGGTGGGGTCCAAAGGAGATGGCTTCTGGGATCTCCCAGTTCAGTGTTTTACCAGACCCTAGCTGTCTGTGCCCTGAAGAAGATTAATTTGGATCTGGAATGCCCCAAAGAACCACATGCTAAAGGCTTGGTCACCAGCCTCTGATTCTGTTGAGAGCTGGTGGCACATTCAGGACACAGGACCTAGTGGGGGGAAGTTAGGTCATGGGTGTATGCCCACCCCTTCTCTCTCTAAGCTGGGAGGGGGTAGCATGGTGTACCCATCATGATGTTTTCCTTCCCATAGGCACAAAACAACGGGCCATGGACTTCAAAACTGAGCTAACACAAACCTTCCCTCTATTCAAGTTGATTGTCTGTGGGATTTTGTTACAGTCACGCAAAACCGACTAACACAAGGATGAGCTGTTTATACCGCCACCTTTTGTCACTCCAGAATGTGCTGACGAATCTCTTCAGAAACCTCAGCGAGGTGGGTGACAGGACCGTGTGTACTTTGAATTGATCTGTTTTCCCATAGCTCAAATTGAAATAAGATGCTGTCTTTCCTGATGAAAAGTCAGAGCCTAAAGTTTCTCAACCCCTGGGTCAAATCAGAGCCTGGCAGTACACTCTCTCCCATTGAGGAAACAGATCCAGCCACCCACAGCTGTCTTCTCTGAAGCCATATGTTACGACCTCCACAGCCGACTTCCCTGAGCATCTAGGAGCAGACAGTCCTGACATTGGCATCAGAGCCTTGGGCACCCGTTAGTTAGGGACAAAAGCTTCTTGGGAAGCTGGGGGTGGGGAGGGAGGCATTCTCTGCATACCTACAGACCCAGTGCCGTCGATGATGGCTGTCACGGTGGACAGGGCGTGAGAGTTCCCTTTCAGACTTTTGTGAGTCCCCTGGGGGAGTGGAGGAGAAGGGTGTGAAACACAGGCAGATAAGGAGGAGAAATGAATCCGCTCCTGACACATATGACCATTACATAGAACCTTTTCCCTAGGAAGTCTACACCCTATGCCACCCTGAGAGAAGCCCCAAGCATTTCTGAGAGACAGAAATCCTTCCAAACACCTGCCCAAGCATATTTAGTTGTTTGCGACTGTCTTGTTTAGCCTAAAGGATTCAGTTAGAATCCCCCCTCTGCTTCTTTCTTTTTCGTGCTGACCATTTTGTTCAGTCTGGTGTGGATCCTTCCTGAATATGTCATGGGTATTTAGCCCAGTCTGCACACCCATGCCCACCCAAGGGATAAGCTTCCTGTGGGCAGATTCAGAAACACAACTAACACCAGGGCCAGGCAGGGCCAACCCGCAGCCTTGGACAGATGGCGTGGGGTGAAGAGGATTGGTCAAAGCTCCAGTGGGCCTCTCAGCTGGGCACTCTCTGTTCACCACTCAGGGACGAAGAGGTGGCAGGGGACAGCTGCTAGAAGACTCTCCAGACACAGGCTATCTAGGCACAACTGTGAATGCAGCTCTACCCACTGAGGAGGCAGCGCTGGCCCCGAGTGTGGTGACTCACCAGGTCTGCAGAGACGGCCGTGGTAATCAGTGCATAGGGCCCGCTGACCAGGGCCCCACTGAGGAGCAGCATGGCTGTGGAGAACAGAGGGGACTCAGAACAGAGCCTGCCCGGCTAGGCAATCTACTGGTGAGGGCAGGCACTTCCAGGGCAGGGGCCCATCCCCGGGAGACAGTCTCCAGGGTGCAGCACTAATGGCTCCTGTACTGTGCCTGGGGATGCACTACTGTGCTTCCCCAAAGCCTCAGAGTCCTTCCTCTTCGGAGGACGTGAAACTCAAGTTCCCTGGCCTCATGGACAGTCGCTGATGATGGTTCTAGGAGGGGGCGATGAGAACTTGAGCGGACCAAGGCCAGGCCAGCACTGGGTCTATACCACAGCCCTTTCAGCCACAGAAGAGACTGCCTCTCTTCACCACGGGCAGGGATGCTGAACACAGGGCCCCTCTGTTCAACTCCACGAGCTCCTTTTCCTGAAGGGACTCTGGGTCCATGGGAAATGCCACGTTGACTGGCAGAGTGCTTTCTAGGTCACTTGGGACAAGACTGTCCTCCGCCCCAGTTCCTCCAGTCTCCAGGGTGTGGCTAACGCCCCATCTCCAGGCTGAGGCTCCTCTGAGCAGCTCCTCCTGTTGGCACCCAGAGCCGAGCACTGCTGGACCAGGTGGCTGTACTTATCCCCACGAACTGTCACACCTGCACTGTTCAGATCCACGCCCAGAAACTGGAGCCTCGCCTCTCCCCAAAAGGGACATGGGGCCACACCGCTCAGCCACATGAGCTTAATGCCTCTGGATTGGCTTTTACCTTTCATGTCACGAGGTTGTGTGGACAGACACGGGTGTGCGAGAATAAGTGACGAGGCCTCGTGTTACTCACCTATGGTGGCTTCCAGTCCCATTTTGCTGACGGAGGAGAAGACATAGAGCTGCGGGAATTAAGAACGAGGAAGAGCCGACTCAGCCCAGGCAGCTGCAGGTCTGCTGGGAGCCTGGGCTTTAGAACGGGAGCCCACAGGGACCTGCTCGCTGAGCATGTAGCTCTGGGCCTTAGGGAACTCTCAGGGGGACTCTAAGTACCCAGGGCTGGTGGGCAGGACACTGAACAGTTTCCAGCTCCTCATCTGAAGTCTGAAGCTGCCTGTCCCAGCACTGTACCCTGGGATGCAGTCCTCCTAGCAATGGGGCCATGCTACTCATAATGTCTTAAGGATTGCCTCATAGGGCCTGAAAGCCTTCGAGGACTCAGAACTAGGCCATGTTCCAGGGACAGTGACAGCCCTGGGGAGAGAGGCATGTGGACAAATACACTGTGGCAACAGAGTGGCTCCTTGTGTCACAAACAGCAGTGGCAGGCCAACGCCACACCAGCTCCACATAGCCACACTGTGGGGTGATGCCACTCCTGACCAGATGAGGAATCTGAGGCAGGGAAGTCACCTGCCCAAGGTCATGAGCTTCTCAATGCTTACAGGATGACCCTGATGTGATGGGATGATGGAGTTCATTGAGCCTACAAGGTAGGGATGGCACACAGATCCCAAGAGACAGGCAAGGGTGTGACCGGGAAGGGGGACAGAGGTGGGTGTGAGGGACACCCCATAGAGAGGAGCAGCCCATGAGAAACCCAGGGTGAGGGAGAAGCATGGTGTGTGTGCAGCCCAGGGGCTGAGGCAGTCAAGCCTGAAGGGGGCGCTGTGCTTCCAGCCAGGGACAAGCTGGGCTTCTAGGGATGTGGAACTTGGGCCGGGGGCAGTGGTGGCTGGTGGAGACGATGAAGGTGACTGCCTGTGACAGCGGGCAGAGGCAGGACTCACCGTGGGTGCTGCCAGCAGCAGCATCAGACCGCAGGTGGAGGCCCGCTTTTCCAGGCGGTCGGAGATCACACCTGCTAGGACCCCACCTGTGACAGAGAGGGGACGGCCTCAGGAGCTGATGCTTGGCACATGCTCCCCAGAGGAGACAAAGTCACAGGGGCAAACACTTCTCTGAGCCTGTCCCCGGTGGGCAGCAGAGAGTGGCCACTTGGGGCCTGCCTAACAGGACTCATCTTGCACGGGCCATGGGAGTCACAGGGTGCTTAGGGTCAGGTTTGAGGGCAACCCCAACGCCCTCTACCTGGTATGTACTAATGCCACCACCTCCCGGGTGTGTGCATGTCATTTCTGAGGGCAGCTGGCTCAAGAGCACTGTGTCACACGGGCCCTCCCAATAGCAACACTAACTCGAACAGGGATTGACGGATTGTTGTTTGAGACAAGGTCTCACTGGGTAGGCCAGGCTAGCCTCACACTTGCCACCCTGCTGCCACAGATCCAGAGTGTGCCACCCACCCAGCTTTGCTGTTAGGGTCTTGACAAAGTGGAGCCAACGGTCTTGAACTCACCGAAGATCCCGCCCACGTCAAACAGTGTGGACAGCTCCCCAGCTTTCTTGGCATCCAGGTGATCTGTTGAATGAGCAGCGTATGAGCCCGTGAGGATGCGTCCTTGGTGATTATCCCAGGGGGATCCACGCAGGACTCTGCCCCACGAGCAGATTCGCATCAGAAGCAACCACCTGAACTCAGATTTAAAAAGGAGGTTGGCTGATGCATCTCACCCCAGCTCGGCACTGCCTGGCCATCCTTGCGCCCTTGGCTTGGCCACCACAGGGGCATCAGCAAAGGAAAGAGGGCAAGTCCAGGAAGTTACCTGGTGTGTAGATGGTTTGAGGTCAGAGGCAGGGCTCCCTGAGAGCAATGGCCAAGAACACTCAGCCAGTCATCCAGTGAAACTGAGCATGTGGTACTGTGTGCTACCTGACTAGAACCTTCTGGTCCCTCAGGGGCAGGATGTCCTTCACATCCCTTGGCTTCCAGCCGGATGGATGCTGACTAGTATGAGGAGACAGTTGGGAAGCACTTAGCTGGCCAGACCCATCCCCCTCGCTCTGAAGGCCACCTGCAGGGAACTGGGCTTGGCTCAAACCAAGACTCAGACTGGGCATCCAGGAAATTCAACACTCCAGTCAAGACTGTTCCCCGGTGAAAGGGAGCATGGCCTCCTGCTGAGACTCCTCGTGAGACTGTACTCTGCCCTTGAGATGAGGTGAGGGGTGTTAGGCGGGGCCCTGGGCCCTGAGGGAGCTCCTTCAGCCTACTCACCCACCCTCTTTTCTTTGCAGCTTGTCCTTGTTAGCCATGGCCCCCAGAAGGTCCCTTTGCTGCCTCCCCAGCTTCCCTGGCTGAGGTGACACTCCCTCCAGCTTTGGGCTTCTGGTCAACCTTGATGTGGCCCTATGACACCCTTGAAATCTGACCCCCCATTCTCAAAGCCCTCCTTCTTGGGCTGCCGCCAGAGCCCAAGGCCAAGGCTCTATCTACGAATCCCAGCTGCTTTTCCTCCCTCCCCTGCTTCAGTACACCCTACGACCCCCACCCCATCAGTAAGGGAACCTGAGACAGCCCTGACTTGGTTCCTGGGAACTGCTGATCCCCTTGTCACGCTACGTACAAATGATGCACAGCTATATAGTACTATTTCCCAGAACATCCTATCAGGATCGGCAGCTTCAGACGGTCTTGGACTCTGGTTATCTAAGACAGGCTATCAGCCCTCCCACAAATCGGAACGCACCCCCAGCAACAGTTTCTAGGTCAGATTTCTAAGGATGTCTTATCTCAATTCCCAGTGGCCACGCTCCTGCTTGCGGGCTGCTGGGCTCCAAAGCCCAACATGGCCCAGATTTAAAAGCAGGAAGCCTCCAAGAACTAAAGAGGGGTCGGGATGTAGGCGACGAGCCCAGTGAAGATTATTACCAGAGCCACAGAGTGTGCGTGCCTCCACAGCCTCTCCCATCAGCTCTGCATACCATCCCTGTCCACTCACCATGTGTGGTCCCTGGTAGGAGGCTCTGGCCCAGCAGGTGTAAAGGAGTTCTGGGCGGTCAGCGCACAGAACTGAACCTCACTTCCGGCAAGCACTCACCGACACTGGTGATGTACAGCGGGAGCCAGAACAGGAATGTGTAGCTGACCAGCTTGGCGAACAGCAAGCACAGAGAGAACTCAATCACGCCCTGGAAGAGGGAGGTGACGGTCAGCTCCAGGTGTGGGAGTGGCAGTGTGTCTCCAGGTGTGACCGAGTATAAATGGCGAGTCCCCTGAAGACGTGCCATGTGTGTTTCTACAAGGTTCAACCTTGCTCAGGGGAGGATGCGACGAGGAGGCAAACCCCAGGAGATCCGGAGCACACACTCGCCTGGCTGCATGGAAGGCAGAAATCCGGTGTCTCTATCCAACAAGAGCCAATGGGAATATATATTGATGAGACAGTCATGCCAATGATGGCCAGTGATTTCCTCCTGCGGGGAGGAGGGATGCTCATCAAGACTCAGGAACTGGGCCGGGGAGATGGCTCGATGTGTAAGAGCACTTGCTATACAAGCAGACCCTGAGTTCAAATCCCCAGCACCCACATAATAAGCCAGGCATAGTTGTGAGTGTCTGTAACTCCAGCACTGGAGGGTGGAGATAGGCAGATCCCAGGAACTCACCGGTCAGCTATCTAGCCAAATCGGCAAGTTTCCAGTTCAGGGAGAGACCCTGCCTCAAAGTAATAAGGGTGGGGAGTGATAGGTGAAGACACCTGACATCTTCCTGTACATACATGGCCTCTGCATATATGTACATGGGTGTGTGCACCTGCATACTCATGTGTACACACACACACACACACACACACACACACACACACAGAGTGAACCCCATCACCACCACCATTGGTGTTTTTCAGTTGTTATCATGGCATGAGGATGGGAGGGAGTGTGTGGTCCACCATTAGCCCACTACATGCCTGGCATGCTCTGCACTGGGATGAACTCCTCATCTCACTTCATCCTCAGATCAACAGATGGCACTGCACCAGGGGAGGAGCCCAGTGATGGGCAAACAGAAGCTCGGCAGGGATGCTCAGGCCAACTAGCCGGGCAGGGGCAGAGGGAGCGCGAAAGCTGTGCCAGACCTCCAAAGCCTGTCCTGTCCACATCGCCCTGTGACCTGCATTTCCATGCCAGTCTGTTCCCTAGCCGATGTCTACAGAAGTATTTGGGGGCAGCAATCTACATCAGTAGGGCACCACAGAAGGGCTGCCAGTCCCTAGTAAGAACACAGTCTTAGAAATGAGGTTCATAGCCGGGCGGTGGTGGCGCACGCCTTTAATCCCAGCACTGAGGCAGGCGGATCTCCTTGAGTCTGAGGCCAGCCTGGGCTACAGAGTGAGTTTCAGGAAAGGTGCCAAAGCTACACAGAGAAACCCTGTCTTGAAAAACAAAAAACCAAACAAACAAACAAACAAAAAAAGAAATGAGGTTCATTTAAAACTGTCATCTTCTGTTGGCTGGCTGCGAGGCCTGTTCAGGAAGCCAGCGCCCAGGTCTGCGCTTGAGCTGTGGAGACTGGCCAGGGCTCACAGCTATATGCTGTGAGATTGCTAACTCAGGGCATTGTGGGAACCAGCTGACACTAAGGGCCAGAGCATAGTCAGGTCCAGCTGTTTAGGACCCTAGCAAATTGCTAGGTACTCTTCTGTAACCTCTACTCCTTCACGCCTTGCCTTCCCTGTGGCCACATGCCACACTGGGCACTCACTGTGATGTGAAACGGAGCATGCTCAGTAGAGCCACAGGACAGCGAGCACAGGGTGCCTCCTGGATAGCACCCTGTCCCCTTAGAGCCAGAAGGCAAGGGAGGGCAGAGAGCCAAGAGGGACAAAAGGTATCATGGGTACAGACAGCTTTCTGTTTTTCAAATGAAAATATTTAATCTATGAAGTTTCTGAGTGGAAAAATTAATTTCAAAATGATAGAAGTGATAGTACAAAACAAAGAGATCATATACACAGCCACATTTACCCCAGAGTGACCAGCCACACTGCTAACACAGGACAGGAGGATATGACCCACCAACCACACAGACACACACTTCTCTTCCAAACTCACCAAGGCCCAGCGCTCTCCTACGGTATGTTCTCTCCCTGGCATGCAGACTCACCGGGATCCTCAGGGCTCCTGTGAAGCTGATGGCCGCCATGCTGCCGCTGCTGTCACCAGGAAGGACGACGATATGGCTCGGGTGGAGGGGGCTCTTCCCATCAGAGAGCAGTAAGCATTGCAGCTCTGGGTCCTGGACACAAAAGCAAAAGGAACAGGGGTGTCTGGCTGAAGTGAGGCCAGAATTCTAAGTGAGTAAGTCACTGGGTTTCCTGCTAAAAGCCTTAGGAACATATATGGGTGACACTGTCAACCCCATGGTCACATCAGCTGTTAGTATCCACCTGGCTCATGAAATGCCACTAACTCATAAAACTCTTTGGTTTAGAAATAGTGAAAAACAGAAAAAGGAACCCCATGTCGCTGCGGAGAAAGATCAGTGGGTTAAAGCACAACCGTTTGGAAGGTGTATCTTGTACCCAAACATCTGGAAGATTCTGGTAACAGAAGATTCTTAGCATCTCTTAACATAATCAGATATTTCCATTATGATCTTATCAGATGTGTCCAGCCTGCTGTGCAGGGCTGACATGTCGCCAAAGATAAGTCAGGAATGCACCCGACACAAAATTATAAACATACTTAAAACATGAAGAGATTTTGTAAGTGTGCATGTGTGGTTTTTGTTTGTTTAACTCAATCACACAGTTCTCTGGCATGAACCTTGCAGATGACAACATGGTTGAACATGCCTGAAAGGATGGTTTATGTATCCGTCCACAGCAGTAGGATGCTTTTCTGGAAAGAGAGAAGCTAAACTCTAAACAGCAATGTGGTCACTGTGCGGTAGAATAAGGTTACTTCATGGACTTGCTCGTGAGGAATTCATCACAGGATCTTGGACCTTGCAAGGAGTTCACAGTGGACAAACGTTGCCAGAAGCGATGTTACTTTAAAATTTACAAGCCAGTTCTGAGATCTGCGCCTTCCGATACTGGGGACATTCCTGAGGGACAGAATTTGTGCTCACTGGAGCAAAGCAGAGAGATCCCAGCTCTGCATGGGGTTTTAAGTCAGAGCAAGGGTGATACAAAAAGGCTTTTCCCGAATGAACCATGAATCCCAGGGGCTTAAAAAGGAGTGTTCCCGTGTATTACAGATGTGCTGTGGGATCCAACAGCTACTGATGTGTTTTATTTGTCTTACTGTAACCCATGTAAGGTGAATTCAAATTACAGCAGATTTTTTTTTTTTTTTTTTTAAAGAAAGACGATGGGGCTGGAGAGATGGCTCAACAGTTAAGAGCACTTGCTGCTTTAGCCGAGGACCCAGGCTCAGTTCCAGCATTCACAAATGCCTGTGACACTAGCTCTAAGGCTCCAGTGCCCTCTTCTGGCCCCTGTGGGAACTGCACACACATTTCACATAAAGACAAGCAGGCACTCAGGCACACGTATTAAAACAGATGAAAGCTAGGTGGCAGGTTTGACATGCAGACACTCAGCATTGTGTGGGAGCTCGAGATGGACACATCAGCTGGGCCAGGTTCACTGACCAGGAGGACATTTTCACACCGAACCCGTGTGCAATATTTAAGAAGATAAAAGGCTCAGGTGTGAAGGAGGGACACATTCTATTCGGAATGTGTCCCTCACACACACAGGGAACAAAGGGCTGCCCCTCACATTGGGAACTGACTCTCCTCTCATGAATCAAGTCAGGTGTCCAGCTTGGGAGACTCTCCACTAGTTCTCTGCCGTACTTAACACTGGCTCCTCTGGGACTCCATTCCTGGGCTGACTGAGCTGTAAAAATCTCTGAACAGCTCCAGGCTTCAGGATAGTCCCTGGGGCCCAAGCTGAGACCTGCAGGACTTCACAGGCTCTTTTAAACAGAAAGAGGCCTGGCCAGGGGTTAAGACTCAGCAAGCCACAAGGCAGTTTGCAAGTGCAGAGTCCACCTGGCCGGGAGAGGCGCAGTCTGTGACCTGGAGAGCAGTAAGAACAGGTCAACCACAGAAAGCCCACCTGCTCTCCTATAGGTAATGCCTGGGAGTGTACAGCGCCCTAAAGCGCCACCTGCTGGGCTGTCTTAAAGCTGCAGACCCAGACTGCTCTGCCTCTAGGAAGGCTCATTCCCTCTGCAAGTTGGAAGAACTAGGAAAGTAAGTTAGTGGTATGTCGTCCAAACCAAGCAACAGGGACTGCTATTTCCTTTCAGAGTGAACAAGAAGCCACTGGCTAACGAGAGACTCAATAAGCAGGTTTCATGTGTGCTCCAGCCTGAGGGCTGCACAATGAATGAGGATTCTTCAGCTGGAGCCCTGCTCTTGACTTATGCTCCCAAGAGCACACACACACACACACACACACACACACACACACACACACGTTACTGCTGTAACTGAAATGCCTCACTTGGATGTGCCTGCAGTCACACTGTGGGAAACCTGTCCTTGGTGAGGTCTGTGCTTCTCATCTAGCAAGCAAGGCACAGGCAAATGGGCTCGCTATCCTGAGGCTCCTGTGGGGTCTCAATAGTGTCTGAGCCCTGGCCAGTCAGAGATACCAAGGATGAAGAGAACAAGTGGCTACAAGGATGGGAATTATGACCACCTCAAGGCAACCATCGCCAGCCCACGAAGACCAAAGGGGGCTCCCCGTGCAGCCTCTGTATCAAGCCTTGGGACTGGCATGAGCAGCAGTGAGCGGCACCTGGGGTCAGGCTGGAACACTCTGGGAAAGGGGACAATCAGGGGGTCCTGCCAGGCTCGGGGACACACCGCTACATATCCAAACCCATGGCAAGTGCAGAGGCAGGGGTTTGCTCAAGACACCATGTGAGCAGCGCCAGTCCCCACTGGAGTAGGCGTGAATCAGGCGACTGAGCTGCTATGTACCTGGCTTCTTGGTGGCAGGGAACAGACTTGTGGAGGGGAGAGAGAGGGAGGACGGAAGTAACACGCTGAAGCCAGAGGGAGTCTTTTCAGGTTAGTCACCACAGAGAACAAAACGTCAGCCTTCACAGTCACCGCAGAGGAGTGTCACAGAGGTGGGAACATTAATCAAGATGTGATATTGAAAAATAAGTCAAGGGAGCTGAAATTTTTGCAGGCACGCCCAGCCTCTTGACATTGAGACACAATGCCGTCATCTACAAAGTCCACATTCGAGAACCACGCATCGGGCAGCATTCACAGCTCTGCCGGGATACAGTGCCCGTGGCCTCCGGGCTGCAGGATGGGCAGATCTGTAAGCATTTCGGTTCACGAGCCACAGCCCACACTCTCCGTAAAGTGCAAAGACCAGGATGTATGTATGGGACATCATGTGTCTTCCTTCCCACACTTCAGACACCATAAATAAATGTCTCCGGGCAATAAAGACAGTGACAGCAGGTTTAGCGCATTGATCCTTCAAGCAACCTGACTTCAAAATGAAAGAAAACGGCTATAACTTCAATGGCTAAGTCTAAATTGCTCCAGGAGGCTCAGCTCAGGAAGTCAATAAACCGTCTGAGCAACTGAATCCGGAAGAACTGTGTGAGAGAAGGGCAGGGGGAAAGGCCAGGCATGGGCAGAGGCTTCTGGGCTTGTTCTAGGGTATGGATCAGGAACTTAGGACTTTTGTGCCTCAGTTTCTTCATCTAGAAAGTGGAGGAAAGGTAAGAGATGCCCTTTATGACACTGGCCACCTTTTCTTGGGTCTGTGACATGAACTCTTTGTATCACTTTGTACCCCTAGTCCAGTCCAGTGTGCCCAGACTTGCAACACCCACCTGCCATACAGCTGTGTTGCAGCGACACCTGCTGGGCCCAGCTGGAACAGCACCTGCCTGCCCTATCTCTCCACATGGGGTACCAGGTGGCCCAGGCCTCTGCCCACTTCCCATCTGCACCTTCCTCCTTGGCCCTAACACAACCTTGGGCAGCGGGCTCCTCGGCCAGCAAACAACTACTGGATGGATGAATGGCTTTCAGAGTTGATTGAAGACATGTAAGTGTAGCTGACTGTCCAGAGAAAGTCACCAAAGGTACCTCAAATGCCCTTTAGGAATACAAACAAACCCAATTGTTTAAAGAGCCTGGATGCCTGAGACATGACTGAGGCACAGGGACAGCCAGTCGGCTCACAGGACTTGGAGATGCTTCTGAATCTCTGAAGACGTCCCAGCAGCAGGAAGCCACGGGTCACTCACCAGAGGTCCGTTCTTTTCAGTGTGTGCGGTTTGCTTCTGCAGTCTAAATCTGTTGATGCCATTCTCAGAGACTTTGGAATGCTGGAAGAAAAGCATCTCATTAGAGAGTTCCTCAATAATGTTTGGACTGGGGCTGGGGAGATGGCTCGGCGGTTAAGGGCACTGACTGCTCTTCCGGAGGATCCGGGTTCTATTCCCAGCACCCACATAAGAGCTCACAACCTTCTTAACCTTCCAGGGGATCTCATGTACTCTTCTGCCTCCATGGGCAGTGCACACACATGGCGCATACACATGCATGCAGACAAATGCTTACACACTAAAAGCTAATACATTTTTTAAAGGAACACTTCTGTCACCGCAGAAAAACGAATAGGGGGAAAAATATGGTAAATGACCAGAAACATGCTGCTGTTTCATGACTTCCTGGGAAAATTCCAAACACCCACACTGCACCACTTCCTTGAAAGCTCACGGTTCAGTGGTCTGTTGAGGCAGAGCCTGTGTCCACCACTGACCTCAAGCTCAGAATGTTCCTCACCCTTAGAGACAGGAGTCACCTGTACCCTCCCCAGGCCCACACTCCCTGATTCGCCCATCCCCCAGGATTTGTCCTCTTCCAGGTGCTTTGTGAAGTGCACGGATTGCTTCACTAATGGTTGTTTTACTAACGGCTTAGCAGCGGCTTCCTTACGTAGTCTAGATGCAGGTCCCTCCCAAGCCACGATTTGCAAATATTCCCATTCTGTGGGCCTGCCTCACTTAAGATGGCACCATCTGAAACACAAAAGTCTTGAATTCTGACATTTTTTTCCCCTTCAGTTCTGCTGTGCTATGGCTGAGCACCCCCATGACTTCATGTGGTGAAGCTGAATCCCACTGTGAAACGTTAAGAGGTGGAAGTACCCGCTGTTCTGTTTATGATTCCTGCCCAGCCTGCCACAGAACCCTCAGGACAGCTGAGCTCTGGGAGACCCCAAGGACTCCCTCAGACATTTGAAAAGGAGAAAATTAAGATACACTTTGGCCTTCTGGCCAAGATCATGTATGGGGGGAGAATCAGGCAGACCCAGCCCAGACTTAACTCTGCATCACACACACACACACACACACACACACACACAGAGAGAGAGAGAGAGAGAGAGAGAGAGAGAGAGAGAGAGAGAGAGAGAGAGAAACAGTAGCTTGACCCTGGCCTGGTCCTTGTATGTCTGAAGCTGGCTGTGAGGAAGATATCACTTCTAAGACATCTCGCTTCCCCAGGTGTGGCCACAGCCGTCCAGAGGGACAGATGTCCCCACGAGGAAGCGAGTGTCCAGGTTCTACTGCATCTAGAGGTTAGGCACCCATGTGACTCTCAGAGGCCTCAGATCACAGTGGAAGCATCCCTGGCTCTGTAAGCTTGGACTCTGAAATCTACGCTTCTGCAGGGACATGGCTTTGAGAACCCTTTCAAGTATCAACCATAGCTACTCTTCCAGAATATGGTCGTCTTCTTTGCTTACTTTGGTTGTGGTTTCTAAAGAGCCAGACTGCCCCGCTCCCTGCACCACCCCCAGCCCACAGCTGTTGAGCCTCAACCGGAAGGGGCTCTGGTGCCCTCTGCTGGACGGTTCAGGCACTGTCCCCAGGGCTGAGAGCTCTGGTCTGCTTGCTATCCGCGGGAAGGTCCTAACATTTCCCAGGGCAAAGCGTAAACAGGTTAAGGGCGATTTTATGCTGACAGAAATGGGGGTCACTGAGGGATGTCTGGCCGGGCTGTGGTGACAGCCTCTGCCAGTGGAGCTGAGGGTCAGCAGGAAGGGCTCGGTAGGTGGTGATGTGGGCTGAGAGAGATTCTTGTCACGTGTGAGGCTGTGGCCAGCCTCTCCCTTCTGGCGGTGTGGGCTGCAAAGAGGACTAGGCTGTTCTGGAAGGGGATAGGAGACGGAGGAGCTCTTACCGTGGGCAGGGTGGAGGAGCACTTGATGTCCTTCGGATCTGAAAGAGCACAGAGGAGACGGTGCCTGAGCATGGCTGCCCACAGCACATGAACCCACCCGGGGCCCTCAGCAGTCCTTGGGGTGCTGCTGGCAACGGAACCGCTCTTCATCTGGCGTTCCTGCCAAGTGAGTGGGTTTAGGGTCTCTTCTCACAAAAACAGTAACAAAAGAGGGGACTGTGTGAGTGGACGGGCATGCTTCATGACCGTAACTTTTATTACCCATGTGCCCTTGAATGTAAGGTTCATTTGAAGAGAACAAGACACCACCATCGGGTGGTTCTCACTGAAGAAACAGAAACTGAAGGAAGAAAGACAGCTCGGGCCAAAGGCCTAGGAGGTGAGGGCACAGCCCAGCTCCCCTCCAGGGAGTGCCAGGCCACGGGTGTGGTGGACACGACTTTGTAGAAAGAGCTTGATGGTGTGGCACGTCAGCCTGAGCTAAGGACACAGTGGACCCGTGGAGCGGTTAGATGGAACACGAAAGCAGGAGACTAGTGCCGGAGCACTGTCAGAACGGCGTTTAAAATGGGCGGTGAACGTCTAAGAAATAAAAGTGAGGAGATCAGATGGCTGCCAGAGAAAACAGAATGTCAGCGTCGCTGCAAGTGAGGGGTCACGAAGAGGTCCTGCCTGTCCCGCCACCTGAAACTCATCCACTGGCCTACTGGGCCTTGGGTGGTCACTCAGCTCCCCAAGCAAGCAGCGGCTTGTCTCTGCACCCGGGGAATTCAGAGAGAACGCGTGAGAACAGCCCTGGAGCCTGACGCAGTGTCTGGGATGCAGGCAGCACTTCACATGGGACATTCTCTGCCTGCCACCCAGGAAAATGTCCCAGTTATGACAGATGAAGAAGCAGGGCGGACGGGGGTCTCAATCCCAAGGCAGGGGGCAGGGCCAAGCTCAGCTCTTCTTGTAAAAGTGTAGGTGGAGGTGACCTCGGGCGTGGTTGGCACGGCACAGGGGAGCCGTCCTTGTGGGGAGCACAGTCATGTCCAGACTGAAGCAGAGCACAGTTGAGCACCAGGCCCTGGAGACAGCCTTGTATTGTACAGGGAACAGGGAGGGGAAGGGGCTTCCAAGGCACCATGACCAGCCTGCAGCCAGTGAAGTGCCCAAGAGAGGCAGGAGCAGGGGTGGGAGGTGGCTGAGGAGGCAAACCAGCTGGTATGAACTGGGGCCCACATCAGGAGGGCATAGCGTGGAAGTATGAGGACAGGCATGGCGGTGAACAGAGCAGTGAGCTTTGACTAGATGGCAGGTGGTCTTCCTCACACTTGGCAGTGACCACCAGATGCTGATATATTACATATAACAACCCCGGGAACTGAGGAGGGATGACTGCTACCAGAGGCCAATCCTGAGCCCAGGCTCGGGGTCCCAGCTTTGTCTCTGTGCCCTGGCACTAGGATACCCCACCACCAGCAGCAAACCACCTTCCTGTCCAGGGCCAAGAAGGACTGGGTAGGCAGGAGACACAGACCAGCTCAGAGGAATGGTCCTGAGCACATTGGCTGTAGCAAAACTTCCCCGAGAAATGGGCAATGCCAGGTCTGTGGCTTCCAGCCCAGGCAGCTGGCTGCAAGGCTGGGTTGGCCTGAGGAGTGGAGACTGTCTGCCCCAGGGTGGACGAGGAAGAATAGGACCAAGGTCATGGCAGTAACAGGCAAGGAGGGCAGTGGGTCACCCTGGGATGGGACACAAGGTCCAAGGAGCCTGACAGACAGTTCTCTCAGGATCATCCTGACCATGAACAGCAGGAGGGAGCTCCTAAGAAGGAGGCCGAAAGACCAAAAGGTGAAAACAGAGGTCCACTGTTCTGGATAATTCTGTCCTAAGTAGGGGACAATGTCCTGTCCCTGACTGAGCTGAATGGCAACATCAAGCCTATGTAGCCAATGCCACACCCTCTGTGCTTCCTCCCATCCTCCTTACCCAGAACCAACCAGCTCTACCATCAGGTAAAGAAGAGAGCACACTCCCAGGGGACTCCAGAAGTGGGACAGGGCAGACACGGGGCCTGGAGCCTTAGCGAGGTGGAACTGTCACTCTCCAGGTATCTGTAAGATGAATACCTGGGGAGGGGAGGGGACAAGGCCCAGGAAGACAGGTGGCACAATGGCCTTTCTAAGAACTCCAGGGACTTGCCAGCTAGTTAACCTTAGGACAGCAGCCACAAGACCCTGCCTATCCCACAGTGCACTTGCTGGGGCCGGACCACCAGCCTGCCAGCCTGCCAGCCTGCCTGCTATTTCCTGGGACTCTGGGGAACACTGTGAAATGGGGCTAGGGAGCAGCCCACATCATCCATTCTGCTCATAGATGGTACATCTAAATTTCAGGTCTGAATGTCCGTTTCTATTTTCACCTACTGGGAGGGCTGGCGGAGAAGGGCTGCATCTCCCTTGCTTGGCAAGATGGAGGTCATTGAAAAACTAACGGATTGGCTTGAGCAGTAGGGGGAAGAAAGAAGTGAGGAACTGAACCCACTAACACATGTTCATTTCTTGGGTGAGGGTAGTGTGGAATCTGGGGGTGGGGAAAGGTCAGTGTGTGCAGAGTAAAGAGGCTGGAGCCCTGGAGATGAGGACAGAGGCTGGGGACCACCCTGATACCCCAGAGCCATGTGCTTTCATCTTGCTTCAAGCAAAAAAAAAAAAAAAAAAAAAAAAAAATCTAAGAACTAAATGGTCAGACTATCTTATGAGACCAGGACCAGGATGAGGATCAGAGTGGCCGCAGCAGGGGCTGCTCAAAGGTTCTTTGCTTGAAAAGTTAGTTTCAAAATTTGTTAAATCAGAAGTCCAGGGCTGACCAGAATAGAGCATGGGCTTCATTTTCCCACAGACACTTTACCTAATAAGACATATGGCTTTCAGCCACACCATGGTTTTATGACATTGTCCGAGACGCAGCTTATCGCAAAGTACACAAGCTGGTAAAGTCCATGTCAGCACGTGGAGGTGGCTGGGGTAAGCAGGGACAGCCACGTAGGCGGGGCCTGTGCCCTCGGATGTATGTACGGGCAAGACCTGAGACTTCCTGGTGACACAGATACACCCCGCTAAGGGAAGGATGGGGACCATAAAATGAGGGGGAAGGAATTTCCACAGGGGTCACCCAAGAAAATGGGGAAAGAGCAGAAAACCTGAGCAAGACTAGGAGAGAATGGGCTGCTGGGAAAGTCTGTACGGGGCCTGGCTAGGGGACAGCAAGGGTGAATACGGGCACCCATGGCACTGCCTAACTGCCCTGAAGACACGCACTAACCTGCCCTGAAGATTAAAGCCCAGGTGTCCATTTCTAGAGCCACGTATACTTACGTTCAATGAGAAAGAGAAAGCACACGATCCCCATGGCTGCCACGATGGCCCCGGGCACGATAAACGACAGTCCCCAGCATGTGGACACCCAGTAGCCGGCAATCAAGGACCCCAGAATGTTGCCCACGGAGGTGTGGGAGTTCCAAATCCCCATGATCAGGCCTCGCCTACAACACAGCGTAATGGGACAGTGAGTGGGTACAGTGGGGCCAAAACGGGGTCCACAAGCAAGATGGGCGCGAGAGCATGGCAGCCCGAGAGCATGGCAGCCCGAGAGCATGGCAGCCCGAGAGCATGGCAGCCCGAGAGCATGGCAGCCCAAGAGCATGGCAGCCCGAGAGCATGGCAGCCCGAGAGCATGGCAGAGGAGCCAGCACGGCCCCACAGAGGCTCTGTCTGCAGGCGCCGCGAGGCTGCGGCTGCTCCCTGGAGAAGCGTGCTTTTTTATTCTGCCGCAGGCTGCATCAGCGCGGAGCCCACCTTTGCTCAGAGATCCCCGAGTCTATGATTCAAAGAGGACAGAGGGCTTTTCCTACAATTCTTGGAAGGCTCGGGATTTAAACTGGTGCCTCCACAAACGTGGTAGTCGGTCGACTAGCGTGGTGACAGAAGCTCGTACCGGCACACACGCCGAATGACTAAAACGGGCATTCTAAATCGGGCTTCTGAGTCCAGCTCCCGTTTTAGCGTCTCCATCTTGGGCGGCGTCTCTATGGTAACTTCACCCCGGCGAAGCTAGGCAGGGGCTGCAAGTGACTGACTGCACTGTCGTCGGATCACTAGAGTTGGGCCAGGCCGGCTAATTGTGGACTGGGTGACCTCTGCCAGAATGTCTCAAACTCCACGGCCAGATGCAGACTCCAGTTCAAGAGGCCTGGGGTAAGGGCCCAGACTCTGTGTTCCACAAGCGTGGTGGAAGCTGAGGCCAGAGGCCACACAGCCCTCTGGTGTGGAGTCCAGGTCCCACTCCCTGCCTAAGTGGCCGGGGAGAAGGCTGTGTTCTGAAGGTACATAGGTTCTGAAGGCTGTAGCCCCATGGGAACTGTAGAGCCTCCATCTTAGAGGTTTCAGTAAGTACATTGCTTCTAAGAGGAGCCTCATTAATGTTCCTGAAATAGGCTGAAAGAAAACCTGAAAATAATGTGGTCTAGTTTCTATCAGAACCTAAAAACAACAACAACAACAACAAAAAAAAAACCAAAAACAAAAACCACCACCACCGCCAACAACAACAACAAAACGCTGTTGAAGAGGGGGCCTTGTTTTCCTCACCTTCCTTTTCCAAACCAGTTGCTGAGGCACGTAACGACACTCGGCCAGCCTGTGGTCTGCACCAGCCCGTTAAGGATCTGTAGGTAGGAAAGAAGGCTGACTGAGGGGAGACACTGGTCCCTCCCCATCCTCCCTGTGCTGGGGCTCACACAGAAATAACAGCACTTTGTCAGTCTCAACCACCAGAGGTGAGAAGTAAGTTTTACATTTACATGTAGATTAAGCTATAAAATTTAAAATACACATGTAACTCATATACATAAAATATATAGAAGCACAGATCTATTATAAAGTGTGTACGAGCCAAGAATAGTGGTACATGCCTGCCATCCTAGTTTCTAAGGTGGCTGAGGCAGGGGGTCTGTTGAAGAGGGGAGTTTGACATCTCCCTGGGTAACACAACAAGACCTCATTTCGAAAATAAAGTAACACACACACACACACACACACACACACACACACACACACGAGAAAAGTAAAAAAGCCAACCCAAGACTTATATGGTGGCTCAAACCTATAACCCTAGTACTTAGGAAGAACATTGTGAATTTGAGGCCAGCCTGGGCTACATATGAGACTGTCTAAAAAAGTTAAAAATAGCTGTGCGATGGTGGCACTTGGGAGGCAGAGGCAGGGGGATCTTGTGAGTTAGAGGCCAGCCTGGTCTACAGAGTGAGTTTCAGAACAGCCAGGGCTACAAAGAGAAATCCTGCCTCAAAAAAACTAAAATAAATAAATAAATAAATAATAAAAAATAAAAATAAAGCCAATCCAGCCAGGACCCTCAGCTAGGAACATTCTGACAGTTCGGGCTCAAGCATTCCAGACTCCTTGGAATCTAAACATTCTGTAAAGACAAGAACTTTTCTCTTTATAGACTCGATTACAAACCGCTACAAATTCAGCTTAGAAATGGAATTTCTTCCCTGACTGCCCACGATGAAGATTCCTTCTCAGAAGCCAACCCAGCCTTGACCCAGCTCTGGCATGCATTCCCGCCCTCTCCAAGCAGGTGCTGGACCTGCATTTAACGAAGGGATCAGTACCAGGAGGTTCACTTTGGTGTCATCAGAACTGAGGCCATAGCAAAAAGCCCAGCCCAGTGCAGGCTGTTTCGCCGGACAGTGGGTCCTCCGGGAGGCATGCAGAGGGCAGCATGCCCACCCGCTGCTGCTCCTGGATCGGCAGTCAGCCTTTGCTAGAGGAGCATGCTGGGACTCTGGGGACTTGTTTTCCTTCGGTTCTAACTCTGTCTGTCATTAAGGTCTCGAGGCTTCTGCATCCAAGGAGTGAAAGCAGAAGGATCAAATGCATTGTTGGGCCTGCGATGGCTGCATCTGTACTGAACGGTCCATGTTCCCTAAGCAGTGTGACAGCAACAGACATAGTACTCACACTGTGTTAGTTATTGCTGTGGATATCACTCTGTGCTGTGAATGTGTTGCTCTGATTGGTTAATAAATGAGATGCTGATTGGTCAGTAGCCAGGCAGGAAGTATAGGCGGGACAAGCAGAGAATTCTGGGAAGCAGAAGGCTGAGTCAGGACGCTGCCAGCCACCACCAAGAGAAGCAAGACGTAAAGATACCGGTAAGCCACGAGCCACGTGGCAAGGTATAGATTTATAGAAATGGGTTGATTTATGATGTAAGATCTAGCTAGTAAGAAGCCTGAGCCATTAGGCCATACAGTTTGTAGTTAATATAAGCCAATGTGTGTTTACTTGGGTACAAGGGGCTACAGGGCCACGGGAGCTGAGCAGGACTGGAAAAAACTTCAGCTACAAGTTATTATAAATAATCTAGAGATAAGTAATCTACAGGGAGATGTGCATGGGAGCTATGTGAGCCCTATGCTGCTTAATGCACGGGACTTGAGCAGCCACAGACTTTGCTAACACAGATGTCCTAGAACTGATTCCTCCAAGGATGCCAGGGGTACCTAGCCACAGGCAAGAACAAAGCATGCTTGTAAGAAAGCAGTTCAGCTTTATTAAGCTCAATGGCACGGTTGCGAAAAGCAACATTAAACAAGAGTTGCTTTGGCTTTTTATCACACCTTCCCCACCCTGGCCACCTGGAGGAACTGGGCAGCCCCATTTCCTTTGCTAGTCAATATTTACTCACAGAACTGCAGGAGAGGGCAGAAGCCAAGAGCTCCCACAAAGGCTGGGCTCTCCAGGAGGGCAAGCTGGGCTTCTGGTCCCCCACTGCCTGCACCTCCAGCACCTCTGTTTTGCCCCAGGCCCTTCAGTGAAGGAAGGTCTCATAGCTCTCTGTTCGGCGGGCTCTGCTCCGAGCCAACCCTTCTTTCCTACCCTGGCCACCCCCATGGCCACTTTGGAGTGATCACTAAGGTTTCGCAACTCATTGACCTGCCAGATTGACAGCTCCTGAAACAGGAAGTAGCCATTCCGGTGCTAGAGCACAAGGGAGGAGGGCCTTCCCGTGCCAGCTGCGGGAGACTTGACCTTGGAAGGGCGCTGTTCTGCCCCTCACCAGCATCTGCCTGCCATTGGCTGTCTTAGCAGAGGGTGGGCTTTGGGACCTGAACATACACACCATCCCGTTCCTCACAGTGAGTGTGGGATCAGGCCCTTACCTGGGTCATCACGTAGAATCCCAAGCTGTGGATGTTATAGAAATAGCCCACGCCGAACAGGGCTGTGAAGGCGCCACTGGCCAGCATCCCAAATGTCAGGTAATACCTAATCGGCAGGCGTTCCCCTATTATGCCACTGAGGGAACAAGGAAAGAGACTAGCATGAGGAAACAGCCCAGCACACTGCCAACAGCTATGACCACGTCTCCCTCCCGGATGTCCTGTGCCATTCTCTGTGCCTCTAGACCTCTGAGCCCCACCATTTCCAGGGAGACCAGACAGGGATGTTTCTCCGTGGAGCTCACTCACTCCCATGGGAACTTTTAGACTCATTTCTCATAAAAATCACCAACTGTCAAACAATAAAACACACACTGTGACTCACACCACGACTGCCTACTAAAGCAGGACTTGCCCTGCTCCTTAAGCCTTTTATATCCCAAACACACAGCCCGGGTACAGAGCCATTTAAAGTGTCCATCATTAAGCTGTGGAAGACGACTTGGAAAGAGGACCACTGTGACCCTAAGCAAGCGGCCCATTCCATGAGCGGTAAACAAGAAAATTGTGTGAACACATCTGTTGGGTGGGTCAGCTAGGACCACACTCCCCTGCCTGGCCTGGCCAACCACTTCCTGCCACAGCCACTGCTGCCTGACTGAAAGACGTGTCTTCTTATTTGGTGTCTAAGGCCCATCAAGAGGGGCGGGGCCTGAGTGCTAAGAGCATCCGTGAGGCTCAGGGAACTGACTTATCTGGAGTCTTACCTTCCTGGGCTGTTTGAGGTGAAAGTGAGCTACATCCAGGTGTTAGGTCGGCTGTGACACTGTGGTGGTGATGGGCACGACAGGGCTCCAGCTTTGTAACAGGCTATCACATGACACCACCCTCTACCAACACTACCGAGGACACACGTGATTTCAGCAGATACAGAAGACCCCACGTGATCTTTCAAAACTCCACAGGAGCTGGAGAGATGGCTCACTGGTTAAGGGCACTGTGTCCTTCTAGAGGACCTGAGAGTTGGTTCCCAGCACCCATGTCAGGAGGCCTACAATTAACTGCCTGTAACTCTAGCTCCAGGGGATCTGATGCCCTCTTCTGGCCTCCATGGATACCTACACACACACACACACACACACACACACACACACACACACACACATACACACACCTTTAGAAACTCTAGAAAATCCACAAGTCACATTCCCTTCTACATGCATAACCACTCCAGGGCTCCAACAAGCAGAGAACGTGGGCAGCCGCCTGCCTGCCTGCCTGAGGGCAGCACCCTGGAGCAAGCGCCATTGTTCCCGCATCATCTCCAGAACCTGTCTACCAGCAAGCTTTCCCTTCTGTGCTCATCAAACAGGAAAAAAAACCTACCTAGAGCCATGCAAATGACCTTTGAACACAAAAACCGGAGTGACGCACAATGACAACACCCTGGGGAGCAGAACTTAATCACAGAGACTGCAGAGCATTCTAGAGCTAAGGCTTATCTGCTCCATCTTGCTCACTCCAGGGATTAGGGGACGCCTCGGGGGCTGCTAACCTGCCTAGGCAAAGGGGATGAATCACATGGGCTCCCGAGAGCGTCTGCCACTGGCTGCCACTGAGAGGCGTCCTCTTGTACGGCCACCTGGTGCCACCAGGCACCTCCTCTCTGTTTGTGAGATCTAAGGGACAATTCTGATGAAATGGACAACACCCCACACCATATCTGATTCACAGAGGACTCCCACCCACGCTGCACCTGCTGATCCTGCCAGGCAAGACCTGGGTGCGCCCATCTCCCGTGTTTTCATGTCCTCTACAGCGTCACATGACATCGACCGTCAAGACCTCAGTGGTAACTGCACAATGGTCTGAGGGCCGTCATGCCTTCTTGTCACGGCACAAAGCCCATCTGTAAAGTGGCAGGTGCCCTTGCCTCTCTTCTGAGATTTCGGAATGGACTTCATGTCCCACAGAACCCCATTTCAATAAACTCAATGATGAGCCTCATGAGAAACTACCTTTGCCGGGAAAGACACAACGAGAAACCCACTTTATTTACTAAGCTGGGCTTCTTGGGCCGGACATCTTTGGAGTGACGGCTGTGCTGCGTCCTGGGGTGTTTAGCAGAACCTCTCATCTCTGCCCATTAGATGATGATAGATTTCCCTCCCTTAGCTGTGACAGCTGCAGATGTTTCCAGGCACCGCTGTGTTCGCTAGGGGATAAAACTGGCCCCGGCCGAGAGCCAAGTTTAAGTACCACTTCCTAGTAACTGAGGAAAACCCTCTACATTGCGTGCAGTCAGACAGACCAGGAGCATTTGCCCTCAGGAGGGTGTGTGGCTGGCAGGCTGGTGGAGACTAGGCCCACACCTTATGGCTCTTTGGCCAGGCATACCTCACACCCTGGCACTTGGGCATCCTTCTCTCGTACACACAAGCTGAGCATCATCAGGTGGCATCCGCATCTGATAAGGGTCTTGTATATACCATTGGCAGGAATGGTTTGTCTGTATGTCACACACCACAGGGTCCCTGGACTGGGACGAGCCCTGGGTCTTGATTCCACATGTTAGGAGGTTCTCAGAGAAGCAGTTAAACACTTACAGAGATTCCCCGAGACTCCCAGGCTCCACGGGGTCTAAACAAAGTCTCTTGGGATGAAGGCTGTTAGTCTCTATGATGCTTTTCCTTAACTTTTCTCCAATTCTGGGGCTTGAACCCAGGCTCTCTTACATGCTGTGTATGCTAGGCAAACACCCTACCACCAAGCGATCTCTCTAACTCTTCAGCAATGTTATTTTAAAATATGGTGGGGATGACAACATCAACTAGTTTTTAACCAGCCACTTACTTGCCCTCTAACCCTGGGGACATCTACTACCTCCTAGGTCCATCCAATGACAGGAAGGAACATTTTCTGAACTGAAGGGCCCAGAGGACTGGAAAGGGTCAGAGCATGGATGCCCCTACCTCAGGTACATCCCGATGGCATAGGCACACAGGAAGGAGTAATCCAGGGCTCCAAGTAGCTGCTGGTAGTTGTTCTTATCTGTGTGGGTTTGAGAATCAACAGAAGGGCTCAGAATTATTCATTATGTCCTACAGTTGAGCTATAAAATACAAAACCTATATTCTGCAAGTTCCTTCGAAAGGGAGGCACTCTAATTCCAAAGACGCATGGCAGCCCAACCACTGGCCAGCTTCTTGTGAAAGAAAATAAAGCCACTTCTTTTTCAAGTTGCCCTTGAATATGTCCTTCGGATTTGATGCAAATCACACTGG
Source organism: Peromyscus eremicus (assembly GCF_949786415.1). Lineage (NCBI taxonomy): Eukaryota > Metazoa > Chordata > Mammalia > Rodentia > Cricetidae > Peromyscus > Peromyscus eremicus. The sequence goes on along the minus strand of NC_081432.1, from coordinate 7,795,159 downwards.
CTGTGGTGGGGTTGACTTTGCACTTCAAGGTCACCGACTGGCCTGCGGCACCCCTCATCAGATTTTGCTTGGCAAGCCCTAACCTCCAAGTGTGACAGGCACACACTACAGGCTATCTTCTGGAGACCTCCCCAGCACATACATGCTTACTTAGGGGGTGGCCCCTCTGCATGTGGGCATGGAAGAGCTGGTGACTGCCGAGTCATGTTTGTTAGGGGACAGTTGTCAATGAAACACACTCACACTTGGGGATGGCAGCCCTGTCCTGAGACCAGCCAGGCTGTAGGAACCCCAATGGATGGCTGCCAAGATCCCTGAGCAACAGAGCATCCGAACTCACCAAAAGGGGCCCAGCCACAGTCGGTCTCATTGTCCAGGAGCCAGTGGGTGGGGCCATGCCTGGAACTGCTGCTCCGGCCACTGAATCTGGGCTCAGGCTCATCCCCTGCAGCACACTGCTTATGGAGCTCGCCCTACAGCAGACAGGGATGGCGGGGTAGAAAAAGGTTACTGGGGATGTCTCAACCAGACAGAGTGGCTTCCCTCCTCACAGAACAATGGCTTTTTGAGCAGAAGGAGGCCTCTGGTAGGCGTCTGAGGCCCACAGGAGTTCCTGTGGCCAACTGTAGGCTCCAGCAGCATTTTGCAGTAACTCCAGTTCATGCCCAAACAGCCAACTCAAGCACCACCAGTCTCTAAAGGCCTAACAGTGGAGACAGCATCAGGCAAGAGAGCACCAAACTGAGGGCCAGATGCCAGTCCTCCTTGACGGTCCATCCCTGGGGAAGGAAGGGGTTAAGTGCTGGATGCTGACAACTGAATCCTGTAGAGGAATGAAAGAAAGTTTTAGGTGTTGCCAGAACAGGGCCGAGGTCTCAAAACACGGCACTCAAAAAACAGACCCAATGGAACACAGGCTGCGTGATTTCATTTCCACCAGTTCAAGCGTGGACGAGAGACACTCTTGCGGCAGGATCGATCTTATGGCTGCTTAGAAGGGGATGGTAGGGCTTGGCACATGGGGGCTGGAAAAGCCCCACCTTAACTTAGGTGCTGGGTACCCAGGTGTACAGGCAAAGATCGGTCAAACGAGCTGCTTAAGATGAATGCATTTTATTGTGCACAGATCATTCATTTTATATATATAATCAGCAAGGCAGGTGGCCAGCTGGGAAGTGTGAGGACAGACTGCTGAGAACAAGTCACACAGTGTCCTGCCTTGGTCTCCCCCATCTGCACATGAGGCCGCTGCTCACTTATAGAACTGAGACTATGATACTGACTACCAGGCTTTCTACACAGTGTGTGGGATGGGGCCATCCCCAGAAGGAAGTCACTTTTCCAGCAGGAGTAAGCCAGAACTATCTCCTGGGGAAACTGAGGAGCAGGGGACTGACTCTCACATCCATGTCTTCTGCACTAGATTTAATAAAGGTCCTGTGTCACACAGAGCTCAGGTGAAGCAGTCCATCAGCTACGGGCGAAGGTGGCAAGGAGAACCTTCTGGGCAGGGGGATAACCCTCAGGAGACAAGGAATCCTTCCAGTGTCCTGGAGGCAGTTCCCTGAGCTGGATCCTGAAAGTCATAGGGGCCCAGAGGCTGGTACAGAAAGCGGGTCTTGCTATAGCATCGGGCAAGAAGCCACCTGGCCACCATGCACGTGGCAAGCTTGTCCACCTCCATTAGGACAGAGCAGCTATTGTGAGGGCAGGTCATCTGAAAGGCTGCCTTGGTCATCCTGGCTGGACACAAGGCCTCAGCATGGCACATCGATGTGGCATCTCTACATCACTGGCTTTTTGCACATCCCTGTGCTGTTCTGACGAAAATGTCACCCCAAAAGCTCACCACCTCATAAACTGATTATCTTCCCACAAGCTTCCACTGACAGCACGGATGTACCATAGAGGCTCTGGCTTCTCTGTCATGCTGGATAGAACATGGTCACTCGGCCCTTTCCCACTCAGGCCCCTAGCTGCCCCTGCCAGGGCTGCTAAATGGGTGTGTGTGTGTGTGTGTGTGTGTGTGTGGTGGGTGGTGGGGTGTTGGCAGTGGCTCAGGATCCACCAAGACCTCAGTTTCCTGGCTACTTAATAGGTGAGAATTTCTGCCTTCCCTACGACATTCTTTCTCAAGGACACCACACCCAAGGGGGCTTCTCTGTTGCTGCTCACTGAGGACAGTCACAGGCCAGGAGGATCATCTGCAGGACTAAGCGAGCATGTTAGCCTTGCACGGAAGTAAGGAATATGGATTCTATAGGCCATACTCAGAATAGAATTCTGTGACCTGCCTGGGGAACATCATCCAAGGAAATCAGAACAGGTTAGAAATGATCCAAAATCTTCCGTAAGCCACAGGCAAGGTTTTCAGGTCTTAACTATCTACCAGGAGTGGCACCTAGCATCCCGGTTAGTTAGGGTCACAGACAGGCATGGACTCGAACCATGGACTACTGTTGGCTGCTTGTAACTGACTGACCTCAGTACACTCTCTGGCCATCAGCTCTGAAGCCACCGTGACAGCGACTGGAGTCACAGGGTGGCTGAAGGATGGACTTCACACACAGAGCACCGCCCAGGTCCTAGCCTTCCCCTGGGGCCAGTGCCTGGGGACTGACTCCACGATGCTTGGGCACAGCTCCTGCAGCTAACCTCTCGTCTCACTGGACACCATATTCATCTCCTCTCACTGGACACCATATTCTCACATCTCCTCCCCAGCCTTTCATGTTAGAAATGTCATCTTTGCCCCTCCTGTAGCCCTGCTGGGAGGCTGCTTCCAAAGGATGGAGGACTCTCTAAGTAAGCACATTAGTTTTCAGTAACATTGCTCTATTTTAACATTTCAATGACGTTTGGTCTGAAAACCTAGCGTTGGGCAGCAGAGGTGGGGGGGGTGGAGAGGTGTGGGGGTGGGGGTGGGGTGGAGGCAGGGACAAGGACACGTACGCATAATTAAGCCAAGTCCAGCAAATTCTCACACTGGGCTGCAGTGAATTCTCACAGTAGGCTCCCATGGGCTGATTGTCCAAGAAGCATTTTGGGGAGGGGACGTGTCCATTGAGAATCATAGTTTATGTCAAAGCAGTGTCCTTTGCAAAAATTCTCAGGATTCTCTTCCAACAAGCTCCACAGAAAATCTACCAATCTGTTACAGCAGCTGGTTAATAAGACCTGATCTAGGAGATTAGCCTGGTCAGTTAAAGTGTTCACCTCGAAAGCTTGAGGACCTGAGTTAAAGCTCTGGAACCCATGGTGGGTGTGGGTGTGGGTACGGCAGTGAGTGCTTTTAATCCTGCATTGGAGAGGCAGAGACAGGCAGATCTCTAGGCAGAGAGGGCTAGGCCAGGTGAGACCCTGACTCAAAACAACCAGGTAGAAAAAGGATTAATGAATGACACCTGGAATTGATCTCTGGCCTCCACATGCATGTATAGACATGTGCATCTGCATGCACACAAACATGTATGCACACACATGTATGCTCACATACTCTTTCTCTCTCACACACAAAAGAACGGATCAGTCAAAAGAGTGTGTCAGGGCTGGTGTAAGAACTCAGCAGACAAGGGTGCTTGCTACCAAGCCTGACCACCTGAGTTCAATCCCCAGGACCATGGTAGAAGGAGAGACCCAACTCCCCACAGGACACCTTTTGACCTCCTAATGCACCCTCCCCACACATAAAATAAATAAATGTAACTTAAAAAGTAAAAAAAAAAAAAGACAGTGGATCCCAGCTATAGGTGCCCTAACTTCTTAACTTTTTACTCAAAATGCTCCTTGGGAACCTTTGTGTGCCAGCTCAACTTTGACAGTTCCCGTAGGCAGTCACCTATTTCATTTACTCGTCATAATTCTCTCAGTCTTTCACCTACTGAGTGTGCTCACACACTTCGTTTTCCCTTTGGGTCAGTATAAACAACACTGCAATGAGAACATTTACACTGGCTGGGTGTGGTGGGCCAGGCTGTGATGCAGGACTCAGAAGTCGGAGGCAGGGTTGATGTGAGTTTCCAAGGCCAGCCTGGGTTTCATAGTAAAACCCTGCCTCAAAAAAAAAAAAAAAAAAAAAAAAAAAAAAAAGCTGGGCGGTGGTGGCGCATGCCTTTAATCCCAGCACTTGGGAGGCAGAGCCAGGCGGATCTCTGTGAGTTCAAGGCCAGCCTGGGCTAACAAGTGAGTTCCAGGAGAGGCGCAAAGCTACACAGAGAAACCTTGTCTTGAAAAACCAAAAAAAAAAAAAAAAAAAAAGCAAGCTATGCCCTTCTAAGACCCGCCCCCAAACTAGACCTTCCTTCAGGATTCGTCCACCTCCCAACTGTCTATTCAAATCTGAATCCAGCAGCGGTTAATCTGTTGACAGGCTAGAGCTTGTGTGATCTGTTGAGATCCTCCCATCTCCTGGGTATCACTCAGCCATCAAGTTGACAAGATTACCCATTCCAGGCAGCAGTTGAAGTGCTAAAAACTGAGCTGCACCCTCCCCATGCCTATTCTATCCAGAGTTTTGACTGTTCTCAGTCTAATGCTTTGATTATAGTACTTCAAAATGTTTTTTTTATTTTATTAAAATGTTATCTTTTACACTTTCCCTGGTGATTCTTTTTTTCTTTGTTTTTGTAGAAACAGGGTCTCACTATGTAGCTCTGGCTGTCCTCGAACTCACTATGTAAACCAGGCTGACTTCGAACTTAGAGTGCTGGGATTAAAGGAGTGGAGCACCACCACGCCCAGCTTTTGGTGATTAATTCTTAAGCAGCATCTTTTCATATAAACTTTATTCAATTAAAGAATTGGCTGGGTGTGACAGCACACGCCTTTAACCCCAGCACTTGGGAGGCAGAGGCAGGCAGATCTCTGTGAATTAGAGGCCAGTGTGCTCTCTACTTGAGTCCCAGGCCAGTACGGGGCACATCCTGAGACCTTGTCTATAAAGGAAATCTCTGCCGAGGTTTTCCCGGTGACCACAGAAAGCACTGGAACTTTTCAGAAAACAGCTTTCCTTAACAGCTCTGACTCTTTCAACTGTGCTTTTCTGTGTGCCCTGGGTCTTTACCATTTTCAATTCTGTGCGCAAAGAGGGATGTCTACACGCGCTCCAGAGACCCTGCAAAAATAATTCTCTGAGAAACCATCTATTTACAGGTTCTGCTCTGGCTCAGCCCGGAGGAGAGTCCCCCAAAGTTCCCCTCCAAGGGGACAAGGACCCCATCTGTCTACCAGCCAGGGAAGACATCTGCCTCAAATAAAGATGGAGGATCATGGGAAGGGACAACATTATCCACCCAGTCCTGGGTTTATCATTGTGTTTTTAAAGGGTACATTTTTTTTTAAATCAGAGAAAAATAAAAGTAATCAGTGATGATTCAGGGCAAGTGTAACCCTGATTGACCCAGCATCACTTGACAAATGAGTCATAATCACTGGCAAATCACCGCTCATTCTCAGCCTCGGGGTCCATGTCCAGTAAACAAATGTATTCCAGCTTTGTTTATAACCTTCTGGGAAATACAGACTGCAGATGGTGACTCATGGGGTCCCTGGTAGGATCATTCCCTGTCCCTGGTGCCATTTGTGTCATTTACAGCCAGAGCTGAAGCGGGTGCATGCTTGCCAAGGCTCTGTGAAGTCTAAATCATATGTGGAGACAGTCTTGCCTGTATCGGGAGGCAAAGTAGCCTGCGGAACTCAGCCTAGGGCTAACCCACACCCAGATGCACTGGCAAGTCTGGGCGTTACAGGGAATCCTACAAGATGCTGACCACATGCAAGGAATTAGCTGTCTTGGAGACTCCGGGCCAGCACTGTCAAGAGCAGAGACCTGGGGCTGGAGTGACGGCTCAGCAGTTAAGAGCACAGGCTGTTCTTGAATAGAACCTGGCTTGGTTCCCAACACCCACACGGTGGCTCACAATTGTTCATAATTCCAGTTTGGGGGTATCTGGCACTCTCTTCTGAACTCTGAGGGCACCAGGCATGCATACAATGCACATACATACATGTAGGCAAAACACTCAAACACATAAATAAAAGTAAACATATCTTAAAAAAATAATAGAGACGAGACCCTGGAGCCAGAGGACCAATGCAGGAGACACTAACATGAGCTCACTCACTCCCAATGACACCCCCAGGGCTGCTGTGAGGTCTGTATTAGACAGCAACCCGAATAGACCATTGGTTATGGAAGTCTGGTTCAAACCAAGACACCTCCTCAAGAAATCCAGGGTGACTTTTGCATACCTAAGCAAGGAGAGTGTGACCTTGGACTATGCTCACACCACTTCCTGGCAAAACCCTCATACTTATCAGGTAGAGTTCAAGGGTCAGGTCATGCCCCAGAGACCCTCTGGTAGCCACTCACCATACCTGTCCCACAAGCAAGTGACTCCGTGGTGACACTCCACCTTCTACCCGGTACAGGAAGTTGCCCCTCCCCCGCCATGCAGGCCCAACCCTTCCAGCTCAGTCCCGGAAGCCCCAGCAAGGCTCCCTGACTGACTGTGCTTCATCCCAGGTCTTAGGTGCTCACTCAGGCCCCTGCAGGGGGAGGCCTGCCCTTGCCTTCTGTGATGTGCCTCTGTCTGGAGGGAGCCACGTGTGAATTTCTCTAAGCAGGAAGGGTCACAGAGACAGCATTCAAATTTCCAGGGCTGGTCACTGGCTAGCCCTTGTCACATGTCACACCCGGAGCTTTTAATGCCACTTACTGACTACTTTCCTACTCTTAGGTCTCTTTGAAACCTTTCTTCTCTTTCTTTTCTTTCTTTCTTCCTTTTCTTTTTTTTAATTTTTGTTTTTTGAGACAGGATTTCTCTGTGTAGTTTTGGTGCCTTTCCTGGAACTCACTCTGTAGCCCAGGCTGGCCTCGAACTCACAGAGATCCGCCTGGCTCTGCCTCCCGAGTGCTGGGATTAAAGGCATGTACCCCCCCCATCGCCCGGCTTTGTTTGTTTGTTTGTTTCTTTCTTTCCTCCCCCCCCCCCCCCTCTCTCCTTTCTAGACAGAGTTTCTCTGTGTAACAGTCCTGGTTGTCCTGGAACTCACCCTGTAGACCAGGCTGGCCTCAGACTCACAGAGATCCACCTGCCTCTGCCTCTGAGTGCTGGGATCAAAGGCATGCACCACCACCCTTTCTTAAAGATTTCTAAGTGTTTTGTTTCCATGGCAAACTCCTGACTACCAGGAGCCAAGGAAAAGCTTCAGAACCTTCTTAATAAGTACGCTGGAGAAGGCACACCGGCCTCCAGAGGCAGCAGGCCCCTACCTTGTCTCCAATGCTGGGAGCCCTGAGAGGGCAGCTAGCCCTGCTCAGCTGGGGAGGTCATGGCACCAGAGTCCTGAACCAGGTCCCTACTGGCAGATGGAAGGCAAGTGGGTAACTGAGCCATAAATCGGCTGATCTTGGCACAGGGTAGCATCCTTATTTCCTCTACAGGAGTCAAAAGCCATTCACTCCTGAGACTGGCCCACAAGTAAGGTGAGGTGAGAAAACATATCCGCTTCCTTCCTAGTTCTCACGTTAATACAGAGGACTTGGTGTCCAGTGGGACACCTGTCCCCAGCCCTTCCCCTGCTCTCCTGCCCAGGCTGCCCCAGAACCAGGCAAGGGGTCAAACTGCACCAAGAGTTGGAGTCACTTGGGGAAACGTTTAAGACAGGATTCTCCAGGAAAGAAAACCCAGACCACATAAATATCTAATTAAGTTTGGGAATTCTGGAACTGTAGTCTGATGGAGATGTGCCTCTGAGGGAATAAAGCACGAAACAAGGTGAAACTCTGAGTCTCTGAAAAAGGAAAATAACAAAACATGACAAAAGACCCTGAAAGTCAGATGCGAGAATAATCTGTCTCCAGCAGTCTCCCCGCCCCCATTCTCCCGCCCTCCCGCTGCCGCTGGAGTCTCTGGTCTTCAGGCAGATTGCAGGGTAGATAGCCCCGGGCTCGAAGATCTCTTACCTTCTCTATTCAAATATCTCTTACCTTCACTATGCTGATAGGCTTTCGGGATAAGTGGAAGCTGGCATAAAGCAGGAATGTCAGCACGAAAACGAAGGCCCGGTACCTGGAACGCATGTTGGATACAGGGCATGAGAGAGGTGTCGCACTGCACCGTCACACACCAACCCCACTTTACAGTCTCATGACACTATCAGGACATTAAAGACACTGCTATTCCTGATTGTCCAAACGGAGACCACTGAAGCCCGCGGCAGGCAGGAGCGGGGGGAAGCCAACGTCTTCTGCCCCATCCCCCACTGAGACACTGTCCCAACAACAAATAGTTCTCTAGTGGATTCCACGGCGGGGGGTGGGGTGGGGGGTGGGTTCTATGATTCAAGACATGTTTGACACCAGTCTACCCGTTGATAGTGTCAGACCCTATGGGTTGAGGGTTCTATCCCACACGTGGCCTCCACTTCTAATGACACGTAATAAATGGTGGCTCCTACAGGTGTTGTCTCTCTTCAGTTCCTTTGCTTGAGGGACTCTCTGAACCCAGAGAAACCCTTTCTTGCATTTGCCTTTTGTTATACAGCCCACGGAGCCAGTTAGCCTGACAAGAATAAGGCCATGCTCAAGAGACGCTTGTCTCCCCATCTCTGACTACGAGACTTTTTTGAAACTGTAAGGAACACATGTAAGGCCTAGGGTGAACACCCTGGTCAGGAGTGATAAACAATAGAATGATGTAAGTAAACCACAAATGGAGTAGTGATAAGCTATAAGCTATGTGTGGAAGTAGGGATAAGACTAGAAACCTAGCCAGAAAAGAATATAAAAGATGAAGCCTCAGACCCGACCAACAGAGCTTGTCAGGCCCTCGCGCGCGAGATGACTCTCCTCTGCCAGAGACGTGAGATCCTGTCCCCAGCGCAGACGTGGCTGACCTGAGGAAGGCTGACCCAAGATCCAGAGGAACAGACGTGGCGAGTCTGGACCTGTATACCCAGAGAGGTACTCCTGCTTCCATTTGGAAGACAGGATGAATATTGCTTGTAATCTTACTGTGTGAATATATGAGTGTTATACCAAGTCTGAATCAAGAGTGATTATTCCTCCCCCGTAACTGGGGTATGTGCTCGCTACAGAAACCATGAACCCCAAGAAGTGAAACTCTCTCTGGGATGCTCGTGCCTGAAGAAGGGAAAGGCTAGAGCCTTGGCCAGCCTGAGGGAAGAGACCTACCTGCAAGGAGAGGTGGTTCAGTGACCGAAACTGCTTGCCACCAAGCCTGACCACCTGACCTCGAACTCCCGAAACCTACAGACTGGAAGGAGGGAATCCATTCCTGCAAGCTGTACCCTTCCACAAGTCATCATGACAGGTGCACATCCACACCCATATACACAGAAACACGGATAAACAGATGCTTCTTTAAGTGAGAGGCCGAAATAAACATTTCCAGACTTAACCAAGACCCCATTTGAGGTGGAGAATGCAGGGTGGTGGTTTCTGTGGGACGGAGCCTGATCCACATGTAGACACTGGCTTCGGGATAGGGAACTAACTGCCTGAGCTCTCCTCTCCCGGGGGAAGCCTGAGTGGAAAGTCTGCAGGACACTCCCTCCAAGCCCACAAGGTGACCAGAAGAAAGCAAACAGAGTTCTTCCCAGCACTCAGGAGACAGAGCTGGGCTTGTCCCCGCAGGGGACATGCTGAGTCTCTGTGGCCTCTGAATGCCTCCCTGGGGCAGAACAGAAGGTTCTTGCCATTCTTTGGTCAAAGCTGCTACACGGGCCCATCCCCTGAGCCTGAGGCTGCTTATGAGAAGCCACCCACTGACCTCTGCCAACCCCATTTCTAGCTCCCAGCCAGACCCTAGCTCCTCTCCAGATACTTTCTTCAGTGCCCAGGGCAGGGCAGCCTGGGCATGAGTTTCCCTCCAGAGCCCCTCCGTTTGACTCAGGAGCCTGGGATAGCTTCCAGGGGCCACTGCTCAGGGCTGCCTGGCTAAGGCTTTAAGAGGGATGACTCAGTGGCTTCAGGCTCTGTCTGTCTACTCCACCACCGGAATTGAAACTCTCCTATTGTGATGAGCAGGGCTGAGGAGGGCTGGGTCCTGACATACTACATTCCTCCTCAGTCTCACTAGGTTTCAGTCAAGGAGACAGGGGGATGAGGTGGTAGTAGCCTTGGGCCTCACTTTCCACCAGGCCCTAATTCAGGTGGCTCAGGGAAGAAGGTGTGAAGCTCTTCGGGACAGCCCCTCACTCGTGCTGGTGAAGCCATAAACGGACCCTTCAGAAAGAGAGAGCCTCATGGAAGCAGGACTGCAAGCCACCTCCTGTGGGTTGGAGTCAAAGGTCAACGAAGAGCAGGCAGGATTTCCCGGAGGCAGAAAAGGAAGCCCTTATCTACAAGTAGCTGGTGCTGGGCCCAGCCTCCTTCCTCCATTTCCAAAGTCATCCTTCTATCTTTGGCCTCGGCTTCCTAGAGGATTTGGGGTGTGAGAGAGGTCGTGGCTGTAGACTGTCTTTCACTTTCCAGGGGGGGCTGCAGGTGACAGCTGCTCTCAGCCAGTTTCCACTCCATCCCGTTTGGCCTCTGGGAGAGGAGGGTCCGGTGTGCTTTCATGGAATTGCAATTCCGGTCTATGTGACTGAGGTCCCTCAGGATTCCTCAGGAGCCCTTGCTCCACGTGGCAGCTCTATCGCCATCCTCTTCACCATTCACAAAGCTGACCCATTCTGCATGGACAGGAGCAGGGGTTCTGAGCATTCGTTTATTCAGAAATAGTGTCCTGATGTCATGAGTTAATACGAGGTCTAGCCGGGTTAGCGTGGCCCTAAACTGAGGGACTGGTGTCCTCCTAAGAAAAGATGTTGGGAGTGGTGGCACACGTCTTTAATCCCAGAACTCAAGAGACAGAGGCAGGTGGATCTCCGGGAGTTTGAGGCCAGCCTGGGCTACTTAGAGAGACTCTGTCTCAAAAAAGCAAAAACCACAGAGATGCAGAGGAGGGAGTGTGGCAGCGGAGATAGAGGCCAGTGTGATGCAGCTGGTCGCTGGCAGTGTCACAGTGAGAACTAGGGTGAAGGGAAGCTGTCCCAGGACCTGTCAGACGGCCATGACCCTGCCGCACTTTGAGTTTGGACCCTCAGCCCGCCAAACTGGGAGGGGCTTGCTTTTGTCTTTTGAGACCCGGGTTCATGGTATTTGGTTTCCGGGGAGGAGCACACCTTTGGGTTTATGTGATGCTACAGGTGGATGTGGGAAGATGAAGTAAGTGAAGAGAAACCAACAGTCTCAGTGTTTTCTCTCCAATGCTCTGCTTATACAGTTATGACGAACGGTACATGTTACCTCAAGAATAGAGCCTGGGTTAACCCTGAGTTTCTAGCCAAAAAAAAAAAAAAAAAAAAAGCACATCCCATCAATGCCAGCTCAGGGCCAGGATGCACCCCCAGACTCTCCTCAGGGGTATCTGTATGGGTCAGACATGCCCAACTATTTGTTATATTGTAGTGTAACACTGTCATCTATTCCATTTGAGAATTACACAGTCAAGTTACAATAACCAAAAACAATCTCTTTCTTTTACACACACACACACACACACACACACACACTACCACCGCCACAACTGCCATGCACCACACACACACCACACACACACCCCCTCATGTTGTAAGACAATTTATGATTTTGTGTTGGATTGAGTCCATTGCTATCCTTGACTGCCCATCTGATAAGCCTGGTTGGCTCCTGTGTTGAACATTTGGTTACTGGCTGGTGGTGCTGTATCGGAAGGTCGTCAAACCTTTTGTGGGAGGGGCCTACTTAGAAGCACGTGTCTGGGGAGTGGGCCTTGGGGCTTACAGACTGGCCCTACTTCCTGTACCACTGAGATCAGAGCAAAGCAGCCTCGTGTTTCCGTCCTGGCAGCTGAGAGCCGCTTCCCTACACCTTTCCTACCACGAGGGACTCTACCTTCCAACGCGCACAATAAGCCCTTCCTCCCTTAAGTTGCTTTCTTTCAGGTCACAGAGATGGGACAAGTAATTAATACAGTGCCCTTGAGTGTCACATCCTTCAGAGAAGCAGTGGCAAGCCACTGTGGTATTGTCTGGTCTTGGCTCAGTGTCGCTTGCCTCGGTCACCTAGGAACTCAACAAGTGCTTCTGAGAGGAAGTACTGGTCAGCGTGGCTGGTTTAGAGACAAATCCCAACCCTTTCTGAACTCAGAAACCAGGCAGCCAGATACAGAAGGAAGTTCATGACTTTGTCAGAGCCTTGATCGGGAGACGGATGCCACCGAGATTGACACTGGTCACCTATTAAGTCACCGCCTGCCTTGGCAACAGGACCTTTCCCCACACTAAGTAGAGATAGGAATTTTGTAGGAGTATGTTATGAGATGATGGAGATGGTCTTAGGTCCCAGCTACCAGGCCTCTGATCCCGGAGGCTGGCCTCCTGGGGAGGGAAGCATGGTCCTGCTCCAGTGACATTTGTGAGGTACATCAGATGCTTTTCTCAGTCAGCGGGCCACCATCTACTCCTAGGATCAATTATTTGAAGTTTCAAGTTTTTCTAGACTTTGTCAGCAAGCAGCAGTCCCCCGGCATCACATAGCACACCTGCCCATCTTCTGCTGTTCCTGCCAGTTGAGACATGAGTGTCTCTGAGGCTCTGGCTCCCGTCGGTGGGAAGAGTCACACAGAGAAGGAGACCAGGAGCCAGGTGCGCAAACCGGTTCTGGACCTCGGGGGTCCCTTCTCATTCCACTTCCACATGCCTAGTCCCTCCTCTCCCCACGGGACCTCTAACCCCTCCCCCTCCCCAGCCCCGCCTGCCAAAAAAGGGCACTGTCTGACTTTCTGGCCGAACAAACATCTGCATATCCAAAATGGGAGACAATCCATAAAACATGAGCTTGAACCTTTCAATAACTCAAGGTCATAAAAGTCAGACAGCATCAAGGGACATTTTTTTAGACTAAAGGACACAAAACCCACGAGATGGCAAAATGCAGTGTGTGGCTCTGTGTCAGATCCTGGATGGCAGAGAAACTGTCAAAGGTCTCACTGGACACTGGACATGGCATTTTAACATGGACACTGATCACAGGGCCTCAGGCTTGCAAGCATTCTACCATTGAGCTACATGCCCAACAAAAGGCAAAATCTACATAGAAATATTTAAAAATGAGAACCGTACAATGCCTGCCACACACACCTACATAAAGCAGGAGGAGCAGACGAGGCAAACAGTAAACAGTAGCAATCTGTATACACAAGAACGCATCACGGATTTACAAACCGAGCTAACTAGTCTCCCAATGAAAGTGTGTCAAGGGTTGTGGCTAGATCCTCAGCAGGCCTCGAGGGAGAGCTGTGGAGGGAAGCCATCTGCAGATGGTCCCAAACCCACCCTGAGACCTTTCGGAAGAGCCCAATGGAAGCGGGTGAGTGGGCTAGAATGAGCCTGTGTAGACGACTGCCATGCTGAGCAGAGGGAGAGCAGAGCTTCCCGAGAAAGACCTCAGAAAAACTCAGTCGCCAAACACCGTCTCCTCAGTAGCAACCGGAAAGGAGAGGAGCCGCCTCCGCCCGTAATAGGCACTACCGGCTCCTGCCACCTGTGCTCTTGAGGACTTCCTTTCCTTTCCAAAAGGCCATGTGTTTCCCTGCTAAGTGCCCGTTCCCACGTCTCCTGTTAAAGACGACAATAAGCCCCAGGTTCTAAATACACCGTGGGACGCACGTTTCTCTGGGAACCTCTGCGAACATGAGATGAAAACCCTTTTCTCTCCTTCACCTGTCTCCTCAGTTTAACTTGCTAGTGTGCCCAGGCACTCAACATAGAGGGGACAGCAGGGCTGAGGACTCGGCTCAGCGCCAGGGGCCTTGTTTAGCTCTCACAAGCACCACAAAAATAAAGCGAAAAGAGAAAAGGTAAGTTTTTCCTTCCTGACAGAAGAGGAGTCCAAATGGTGTCTGCGATGTCACCACCAAAACACAGGACTCTTGAGGGCTCCAGGTAACAGCAGCCACCACGTAACAGCTATGAGAAAGCCGGACACCCACGCTCCATAATGAAACACGGGCGGAAAAGCCACCCAGTGCCCCCTGTCACTCTGCCCCACACATCAACACTCCAGAGGGCAGCCCACCACGGAGCTTACCACTGATCCCTGGAGAAGGCGATGATGAAGCGGATGCCTACAGGGAGTCGAGCCATTTACGTCGTTCCTGACCTCGGAGCTCCAGTCCCGTAATCAGATGCTCCAGGAAACAGGTTATGGTTGTTTTTTGACAGCCCTGCAGTTCACACAGCCTGGAAAGCAGCAACAACAGACGTGTCCTACTGGGCCCTGCCCCCTCTTCCTTCCATCAGGGTCGGCTGAGCTCTGTGGGAGAAAGAGAGGCATTAAGAACCTGTGTGGTCCTGATGATAGTACCCGGGAGACACTGGCAGGCAGAAGTCACTCCACAGATGGGGAGAGGCCACCCACGACTGACCAAAGTTACACGTCTGATACCAGAAGCTCCCACCATGGATGCCCTGGGGAGGATTGCTCAAACAGAGCTCACAGAATGCTCCAATGATTGCTGAAGGGAAGTGGGCACTCATCTCTGCCTTTAGGGCTTCCAGAGATTGGCCACTCTGCCCCAAAGCATATGTCTACTGTTTAGTCATGTACACGATTATTAGAGCATGGGGTGGGGGCGGGCACTGGAATTGCTCCTTCCACTACTGCTCACTAGGCCTCCTGTGAGCCTCAGCAAGAGAGGATTGTGGGCCTGAGCAGAACGGCAGGAGGGAATCAACCGTCAGTCACTTGGGCTGGGGTTCTGCAACTGAGTCTGCCATACCTAACACTGATGGGATGAACTTCCCACCTGCCGCTGTGGTTCCCTGTCCTGTGCTCACATCATTAGCTTGGGAAAAGGAGCTTGCTCTGAAGGCTGGGCTGAAGAAGGGCAAAGCTGGAAGGGATAGAAGAAAGCCAGAGAACTGATAACAGACCCAGCTCTGAGGTAGGCGGGTCTCCTAGCCTCAGGACACACATTCCCAGGGCATTGTATTTTTCCAAAGTGGAACTACTTTCCCACCTGGGAGCTTTCAACAGACAAATGTCCTGGGCTGGGGGCATAGCTCAGTAGTGGAGTAGCAGGGCACTTGGGGTCCCAAACCCCGCGGTTCACACGCACACAACCTGAAGAGAATTTAGCCCAGAAACCAGCCCCAGAACCCTCACGGAGGTATTTCTACCTCAGCCAGGAGAGCTCCACCTTTCCCAGGGCCTCCCAGGGGCCTTAGCAATCGTCACTCAGTCCTGACCCTACACAGACCCGCAGTGACTCAGGCCACTAGCCAGTCGCCCCCCTCCCCAACTTCTCCAGCTAAAAAATGAGGATGACGGTCTAATGGTATCAACATTGTTATACACAGACATGATCTCAGAAAGGCCTTGGCACAGGGCCTGGTATACAGTGGACAGTCCATTAGTACCCGTGGGGGTGGTTCTGCCGGTGAGCCTCAGGGAGGGCAGGGTTCCCTGTCCCATAGTGTAGCACAGATCATGAGCAAGGAACTCAGCTGGAGCCAGCCTGGTGGCTTATGCCTGTGATCTCAGCACTCAAGAGCCTGAGGCAGGAGGACCATTTTGAGTTGGAACCCAGCTAGAGCTTCGTAGCAAGACCCTGCCTCTAGATTAAACCAAAAGTTGCAGGACTTTGGCTCAAATCTCCATATTTAAATGACACCTTTCAAAAAAGGTTTGCTCGAAATGAGTTCTTTGTTCTTGTTCCCTATGTATGTTTCGAGTGCACCGATGAAATACCTCTGTTCTGTGATGATGGCTTCGGATTAAAGGATTTGATTTCAACTGTGCAAGGCTTGAAAGTGGACAGCCAGGGTCCAGTTTTTTTTCCTCCATCAAAACACTGAAAATTCACCTCCTGCTACCAGTGAAATCTGTCATCCAGCAAAACCTGGTCCAACAGCAAAGCTCCAAAGCATAAAGAGTTACCAGGAATTAGAGATCTGACAACCTCACACAGACACACATGCCTGCAAAATACCAATGCAAATAAAAAAATAAATTAATTAAAAAAAAAGAGTTACCAGGAAAAAAAGCCCCCGGCTTTTTTCATTATATGCCAATGATTCCCCTGAGGGGTGTGTGTGTGTGTGTGTGTGTGTGTGTGTGTGTGTGTGTGTGTATACATGCACTACCCATTCTCACAGGAAGTGCACCTTAGGATGGACAGATGGTGATTCCACATTCGGGGTGCTGAGAACTCAGCTTAACAAAGCTCTTTTCTTGCTGGCCTGGATAGCATCCCCAAAATCTGTGCAGTTTGGTTCCTGTCCTGGATCTCGCTCTGTAGACCAGGCTGGCCTTGAACTCACAAATCCCGAGTGCTGGGATTAAAGGCGTGCACCACCACCGCCCAAAATCTGTTCCCTCCAAATCCCAGGTCATAAAGGCTACTGACACACCCTCCTGGATCCCAAGGCATAGCTTTCACTCCAAGGCAGTGGTTCTTAGCCCATGGTTCTCAGCCTGTGGCTTGCAAACCCAACAGGGGTCACATATCAGATATTTACATTATGATTCACAACAGTAGCAAAATTACAGTTATGAAGTAGCAACAAAAATAACTTTATGGTGTGGGGGGTCACCATGACACAAGGAACCGTATTTAAAGGGTCAAAGCATTAGGAAGGCTGAGAACCAACTGCTCTAAGAGGAGAGATGAGGCTAGCCCAGCTAGACGGGCTTCACATCAAGACAAATCCCAGACCTTCCATTTGCCTGGGGGCGCCTTCTCAGGCACACTTCCTCCTGCCCATCCCTACACAGAAGGGGAGCACGTGGCTTGGCTGAAAGGCTCTGGCATACAGCCCAAGCACATGAAAGTAGTTTTTAAATGTCACCTCTTAGAAGCTCCCAACGAACTTCAGCCCATTAAAGAAAATGATAAGAAGGCAGTGAGAGGCAAGAGCGGACAATTAGGAGCTAGTGCACTGTGACACAGCACCCCTACCAGGCTCAGAAGCACAGGTAGCTAGCCCTTCTCACAAAGCCTGGCCAAGGGCTTAGGGACAGACACACCTACCATCTGTCCTTCCAGCCCTAGGGCTCTGAGCCACTCAGAACAGTGTCCATCCACCCTCCAAGGAGACTCAGAAGCCGCTGGAAGTCAGCAAAAGAAGAGGGTTTTTCCCAGGCTTAAGCACACAGACAAAAATCGTAGCACCCTAAGGCAACACGTCAAAATTAGGGCACACTTAAGGACAAACCTGAGAACCAGACAACCCCCTCCAAAAGTTTCATGAGTTTTTGTTTTAAACCAAGACAAACTACAACCTTTCCAATCAAGCACTTTGTAAGCTTTGAAAGGCTCCATTTCCCGTGGGAGATAAACAGAAACGGTCATTTTCACTTGCCCTGCGTTTAAATACAAGAAGTCAGAATTCTGTCCACCACCACTCCTAGCCCATTCACAACAAACAACACATCCCAGGTGTTGCTAATGGTGCAGGACTTGTAAATGTACCTCCCAAGACCGCAGGGTGCAAACCGGACCCCCAGGAGAGGGAATTGCCAGGTATCCTCTAGCTAGATATGAATAAAGAGATCAATGTGCAAAGCCAATCTATTTACCAACTCGCCCAACTTCATGCAATTCAAGTTCCGGGGCCGGCAGATGGGTAAGCAGGCAGCCACTAGCCAGGTGCAGAAAGAGCTGACGAGAAGGAAAAGGCAGTTTAGGAGTGCAAACCTAGACGTGGGTAAGGGTCTCCAGTTCAAATGTAAATCTTTACCTGCAGGTCACCAAGATCCCAGAGTGAACCCCGAGAGCTGGAAGATTGGTGCATGCGCCTAGGGGACTTTCCGGTGATTTAAACCTTTTATTACCGCCAGAAGGTTAGCTGTCACCGCGTTGGTCACCGAGCCCGGGCTCCAGGAAGCAGTTCTTTAGCAAACAAACAACCCGAGAACCCAGGGTGCTGCCTGCGAGCTTTCCCAAGGGCTTTGCGAGCCGGCTCCTCCCCGGTCGGTCGTACAGCCTCCTGGCCCGGTGGCGAAGGCTACGGGCACGCCCACGTCCCCAACGCGCGGCTGCAGACAAAGCACTGGGTCTCCAGCAGCCGGCTCCCCACAGCTGTCACCACGGCCCGGGACTGGGAGGGGACCGGGCAACGCAGCTAGGCGATCCCAGCCCCGGGCCTCGGGGAGCCTTCTGCTTCCACTTCCCCGGGAACTCAGCGTCGGGATCGCCCGGCACTGTCGCCCAACGCCACTTCTAGCGCTTGGCTGGTCCCCGGTTCTCTAGCCACAGCAGAGGGAGACAAACGGTGGAGAGGCCGTAGCGGGGGCGCAGGGCGCAGGGCGCAGGGCGCGGGCCCGCTGGCAGGTGCGCGCCGCTGGGGAGGGTCCTCGGTCGCCCCCGCGTCTACCTGCGCTCCGCAGCCCGCGCCGCCTGCGCGCTTCCTGCTCGCGACTTCCTGGAGCGGCCGCCCTTTCACTTTCTCGGCCCTGCGGGCGCCGGCCAGGAGCGGCTCCTCCCTCTCCCGCGCGCCCCTTGACCCCAGTCCCGCGCGCTCCCAGGGACCCAGACAGCCCCGGGATGCTCAGCTGGGGCATCCTCTAGTTGTTCCTGGGTCCCCACACCTGCCTGCCGTGCCCTCCCAGGCCCCGCAGGGCGCTGGGCTCTTACTGGCATGATGCCCAGCAGCCAAGTGCCGGCTCCTTGAGCGCCTTCAGTACCACCAGGCTTTTGTCCCCAAGGCAGACCTTAATAATGCCATCAAAATGGACAAGTTTTGGGCGAAAGGTTTGCTCCCTCGGAGCCCTGTACTGAAGACGGCCTCTCTCGGCCTACCACATTTTGTCAAGTGTCAGAATCAGGAACACTGGCGTGCTACACATGGAGCAGACTCTAACCGCACCTGTGCCAGTAAGACAAACTTGCATGCATGGTTTGTCAGCATCCGGGTCATGGGGAGGCGCCTTAGCACACAGCTCCCTTTTCACCCCCGGATAATTATCTTCCAAACCCCTCACCTCCTGCCAAGAATTGAACTAGAAGTCCGGGAGGGCCGATTTCCAAGATTTCCAAAGGGCACCTGCCTCATACCTCCCGCTGACAGCCTGGCCTGGCATCCAAGGCCAGCCCTCCTGCTTAGCCCCGGCTCTCAGGCAGGAAACCAAACCAACTTTCCAGGAACAGCCAGGCATCTGGGTAAAACCACGCTTAAGCCAACTTGAATCCTCGCTGTGAAAGTCCAATGTATGGACAGAGCTTGGTCCCCCACGCAGCACCCTGCAGCGCCCTCTTCAGGCTGGCTGGTGTGCAGAAAGTCTACAGCTTTACCCTTGGGGCCCCTCAATTTGCTGAGTTGGGTAGGGCCAAGCCATTTTTTACCTACGGGCTCTTGGGAAGTGTTCTGTACCCCTGAAGCAAAGCTGACTCGCTGTTTGAGCCACCCGCACCTTGCTGTCTCACACGCCTCACATGGGAAGTGGCCCGGGAATTCTGGCTGGTCTACCCTCTTCCCCTGGGCTAGATGTCTCCTCTCCAGCAACTCAGGTGGACTCCTACATCTTCTCAGGTCGTTGCCCGTCTCTTTTTTCTCCTCAGGGCTTCGATCACCAAGCTTGTGCATGAGTCCCTTGCTCTTCTGCCCGTGTTCCATCTTTGTAGCTGTGCCAAACTGCCCCCCTAAAGCAACATCTGAGCTCCCCAATTTGATTGGCAACTTTCAAAGGCCCTTCACCCCCGAGGAGGTGAAGACGGGGCCCCGAGGCCTTTGCACAGCGGAAGGACCTCATGCCAAAGCTTCCAGGTAGTTTTTCAGTTCCCAAGAATGTGACTTTTTTACACTAAGGTGTTAGGACTCGTCTTTTCTGAGTCCGGGGGTTCTTGAGTGAGCTCGGACTTTGGTGACTGTTGCTTCAAATACGTCACTGTATTTGGGGGTGCTGTATAAAATGCCAAGTCCTAGTGACGCCAGTCTACCTCCAACCCCTAGGGGGCGCAGGAGGGAGTCCTAGATCAGAAAGCCTCTTTAAGTCTCACAGCGTGACTGCCATAGATTTTTTTTTCTTTTCTTTTCTTTTTTTCCCCCCGAGACAGGGTTTCTCTGTGCAGCTTTGTGCCTGTCCTGGATCTCGCTCTGTAGACCAGGCTGGCCTCGAACTCACAAAGATCCGCCTGCCTCTGCCTCCCGAGTACTGGGATTAAAGGCGTGCCCCACCACCACCCAGCTGATTTTTTTTTTCTTACAAAAAATCCAAAATGACAATTTTTGCACAGATACTGGAGTCAACCAGGGGGAGTCTGGTGGTCTATGTTGAATATTTGCTGAAAATGTCAATCTTAGAAGAGTAAGTTAATGTTTCATAATACATATTTTATATTGATCTTTTATATGATTATAAGAAGCATGCGAATGTAGTGAGGATATGTGTGTAAAACTTCAAAATAAATCTTTCTGTATTTTGAAATGGAAATTTGTGATTGTGGCCACAAGGATGGCAGGTTTTATGCTTGAGACTATGATAAAGGATTGCATGTGCCCCCATGAAGTAAGATTGATTTGTGATCCATGGTCCTCTTGCCTCGGCCTCCTGAGTGCTGGGATTGCAGGTGTACCCCACTATGACTGGCTCCCCCTGCTCCCTCCTCCCTCCTAAAACCCAGAGCCTTGCACATGATAGGTGCATGCTCAGCCACTGAGCTACATCCCAGCCCTAGGAGTCATTTTTAAATCAAATTAAAAGGAAACAGTAATGAAAAGACAGAGAGAGGGAAGGAAATAAAGGAGTTTGTGTTTGCCCAAGGCAGTGGGTTTTTAGTGATGGCACTGTAGGAACTAATACTTGAATTAGGGGTGTAGTTTAGAGAGAAGGGCTTCACAAGAGCCTTGAACTAGTTGGTACTCAACCTTGCATCTGTCTGTCTATCTATCTATCTATCTATCTATCTATCTATCTATCTATCTATCTATCATCTATTTTCTTGAAATAGGGTTTCCTCTGTGTAACAGCCCTGGCTGTCCTGGAATTCTCTTTGTAGACCAAGTTGGCCTCGAACTCACAGAGATCCTGGGATTAAAGGCATATGCCACCATTCTTCGCTTCAACTATGCATTTATAAGAGTGACTTTGTCCCAGCACTGGGAGGCAGAGGCAGGTGGATCTCTAAAAGTTCGAGGTCAGCCTGGTCTACAGAGCAAGTTCTGGGACAGCCAAGGCTACACAGAGAAACCCTGTCTCAAAACAAACAAACTGTTTTTTTAAAGTGGCCCATAGAAGATAGGTTGGGCAAACATTCTTGCTTCTAAGACCCCTCGGTAATGTCTTCAATCTTTATTATTCTTCTCCTAACTGTAGAGTATGGGAGGTGGTCACAGAGAGAAGGGGGCCAGGGGACCCTGGATCCTAAATGGAGCAGGACTTGTATAAAGCCTGGAATCAAATTTGGGGGCCTGAATTTCACAGCTCTTGATGACATTCTCCTCTGCAGCTGAGCTCTACTCCAGGGCTAGCCTGTGGCAGCATCCGTCAACTGTAGGTTTCCCTACATTTTTAAGATTATAGTTAGAATGAGGCCGGACACATGGGAACAGAAAACTGACCCCTATGGAGTCATTCCTGCCACAGAGCTGGTGCAGATAAATGTGACAAGCAAATTGGACAGTTTTTACAAGATGCCCCCAAAAGGATCAATAACCCTCAGCTGTGGTTTGGTAAGCCATGTGGCTCACATCAAGAGGTTATGCTTTGAAGGTTCCCTCTGGGACTATATGTGATGATTTGTGCGGAGAGAGTCCTTTTACTGCACACAATATGCTAATGTGTTGGTGGAAAAGCACAATGACTCATATCTTCTTCCTCAAACCCAAGTGGTCTCACTAGGACTTCCAGCCTAAGAGGGGTCTGGGAAAAGGAGATTTCAGAGGAAGCCCTGCGTTCCACCCACTGACGCTAACCTACTCCATAGTGGGTTATCATTGGTCTCACTGGCCGGCACGTCATCATCTGCAATCGCTGTGGTCATGGGAGGGTTTGGGCCCCGGGCTCATCTGGGCAAACATTCCCTCCCGCATTGCTTCAACTTCTGCAACCAAGAGCCTTCCCTTCTTAACCCCTTTTAACCCTTCAACTGAAACCCTCTCTAAGAACAGACTTGTCTAACTCCATAACAAATGCAATCTCAGCCGGGCGGTGGTGGTGCACACCTTTAATCCCAGCATTGGGAGGCAGAACCAGGCGTATCTCTGTGAGTTTGAGGCCAGCCTGGTCTACAGAGTGAGTTCCAGAACAGGCTCCAAAGATACACAGAGAAACCCTGTCTCGAAAAACTAAAAAAACCACCACCAACAAAACAAACACAAACAAACAAACAAACAAACAAACAAAACCAAAACCAAAACCAAAAAAACAAAAAAACAAAAAACCCAAAACCAAAAAAAACCCCAAATGCTATCTCTTACTTTCAAGGCATCCTTTCTGAACATTGCTTTATGATTCCAGCGTGTGGTGGCTCAGCAGAGGAGGAGGCATAGGATTTGGGATCTGAATGTGTCTCCAACTCAAACCTTGACTCCAAGCTTCCTGGGACCCCGTGGAGGCCACTCTACTCTGTGCTCATGAGACTGATGCACAGATGGATGAAGGGAGGTGTTTGAAGACACGGTTTCTTACTTGTTCTGTTCATCTGTGAATCCTCATCTAGCACTGTGCTTGGCACACTCTAGAAGTGTAAGAAACCCTCGCTATTGACTGAATACTACCAGGTTTCTATGGCAACAGTGAATCAGCTTTAAATGCTTATGGCCATCCTAATGACTGGGAAACAGGTATGTGTGATGAGCCCAGGACACATGTGATGGGATGGCGGTGGGGGAGGGGAATTCCAAAGTCTCTTTCATCAGCTTATGTTGTTAAATTTTCCAGGAAACAGAGTGTGAGACTCCCACCACTACCTTCAATAAGTCCTGTGAAAGTTTGGTTCTTTGCACAGTTACAACACATCATCTCTTAGCCAGCCTCCCAAGACGAATGAATGAACTTCTGTTGGAGGACTCACATCTATCATCCCAGCAATCAGGAAAGTTGAGGCAGGAAAATGGCCACAAGTTTGAGGTCAGCTTGGGCTACAATGTAGGACCTTGCCTCAAAAGCAAAGCAAAACAAAACAAACCCAAACCGATAAATCCAAACCCCACAAGGCCACTCTCCATTGGGGCCTATCCAAAACTGAGCCAGGCCAAGGAGGCCAGCACCCATATTTACCTCCACCACACACACACTGCTAATCACGGCTGTGCCACACCAGCCTTTACCATGTCACACTGAGGGCATTTTTAAACCCATACCGTTCCCAGTTAGCTCTCTTTACCTTATGCTTATGGACCAGGTGTAAATTACTGCTTGCTACTCCAATGCCATGCTCCCAGGATGCTCACAGAGTCCAACCCTCTGGAACTGTGATTCCCCCACAGTAAAAGTTTGGTCATTTTAATTTAATTTTTTTTTTGCCATGGCAACAGAAAAGTAACTAAGATACAAACCACAATCACTATGAGATGCCTTCTTACCTATTAGACCAGCAAAGAAGGGAAAATGACCTCCAGGCAGCCCCGGAGCAGTGACTCACACTCCCTGGTAGGAGTGGGGATGGGCCTTGCCGTCCCAGGGGCCAATGTAGTAACGGAGTTTAGAACCTGTCTGTGATAGTTCAGCTTGTCAGCCTGACTGGGTTTGGAATTATCTAGGAGACACCTCTGGGCTGTGCAGGTGTTTCCAGATAGAAGTAAATGAGGAGAAAAGACCCAGCCTGAATGTGGGTGGCATCACCCCATGGGCTGGGGTCCCAGACAGAATAAAGCGGGGAGAGGCCAGCTGAGCACTTCACTGCAGACACATGACCCCAGCACCTCGGCTCCCACTGCTGTGTTTTTCTCTCATGAGGACTCCTCCTCTCCTAAACCGTAAGCCCCAAACCCTTCTTCCACCCAATTGCTTTGGGTCTGATGTTTCCTCACAGCAACGGGAGAAGTAACTGACAAGCCTTACGTATTCCTCGCCACTGGCCCCTCGACTCCCATTTCTACAAGCCTGGGTTCTGGAGCATGAACTTGAGAGGAAGCCAGAACTGGAATTCAGACACTCCCGTGAACGCGCACACGAGCTCATCCACCGGGACAATGGATTCACAAGTGGCTACTGCATTGCTTTGCTCTATCATTGGCATACAGGAACATCTTTTTTCCTCCCACGTTTTAAATTCAATTTCCATGTAGAATAATAGTCATAGTGCACCCCTGGGGCCTGTGAGCTCTCTAACCATGGATTCTTGGTCAGATTTAGAGTAGCATGCATTTCCTCCCGTGGAGTGGTAGAGTGGGCCTTAACTCCAATCAGAAATCAGTTGGTTACCCCCACAACAGTCACGCCACTATTACATCCATGTGTATATCTTGCCACACTGGTCATTACCACACTCCATAGGGTTCACAGCCATAAGACTATTGATGACACCCCGCCCCCCACAACCTCCAGCAACCTTTATAACACCTATCAGTATGATGAAGGCTAGCAAGCAGGGAGGAAGCTTCCTGGTCAATACCAACTTGAATTCTCCCTGTCATGTGATCAGCGAACATCCATTCCTTTGTCTACATCAAACAGTACATAAATACAAGAACTTAAAGCCTGGTCCATGTGTACATGTCACAAATTTTATAAAAACACATTCAGTTTCTGTAGAAACTCTGGATTATTTTGATCCTCGGTATCTTATTCAATTCTCACGACCTTCCTGAAGGCTGGGGAGGGGAGTTATTCTGGGCAAATAATAAACCAGCCTCTTAGTTTGTTGCTGGCCCTCTGTCAGAGAACCTAATCTATTCTTAGGCTCTGGAGGAGACAGCCATATGTACCACATGACTTCGCACCACCACCATAGGCCACAGTAAGGTTATTTATATGTGGTATTAGAACCAGGGCTGTGGGGTGTGTGGCTCAGTGGAAGATTGCTTGAGTTCTGTGTTCAGCAACACACACACACACACACACACACACACACACACACACACATACACACATGCTCACTCCCCCCATAACCCTGCCACCAACATCAAAAGCAGAACCAACATCCAGCTAGTAAGTGGCACGCTCATTTTAAAGTGAAAGAGTAACCCACAGCCATAAAGCATGGGGTTTGGTAATGCTTTAAGGGTGTGAATTACTGCAGAGATTGCCACGTGGAGCTCTGATTTCTTTCTTATTTCCTCTTATCCCTGGTCTAGGATTCAACAGATACTCTGATGCAGTTAAGTAACTGAGCAAGCTTGTGGAAAATGAGCCTGACATAAGAAAATAAGATCACAAGCTGGGAAAAGAGAAAATGAAACATTGATATGCCTGGCTCTTGCTCTTTTCTAAAGGGTTGCGGTAGGTATAGTTTTGTCATGAAATATCTAGAATTCTGTTTGACAAATGTGAGTTGATTAGTTCCTACATGCCAGGCACCTGCCACATGGCGTGTGGCCAAGCTGTTGCCTGGTGTGGAATTCAAGGTACCTGCCATCTCCTGTCTCTCCCCTGGCTGACTCCTGCCAAGCTGTTTGTCCCCCGGTTTGGGCATTACTGTACACTCTCACTTCCTGGGTAGAAGAGAATTTGTATTCTCTTCTGACAACTACAGCCATTAAACCATATGCCTCGGGGAAAGAGAGAGGGAGAGAGAGGAAAGGCAGTGAGATTTGGTTATCGCTCCATTGTTTCCATATGCTTAACATTGTTGCCAACGTGAAGAAATGTAACCCCAAAAGGCTAAAATGTCCATGTTTTTCTAGAAACCTCAGCCTCCCACTCTTGTGAATCTTGGTGCTAATGAGCATGAGCTCATCACAGTGTTCCCCCCCCCCCCCCCCCATCATCACAGTTACCCGGCCCAATGATCTTCCGCCCAGAAGGAACCCAACTGAAAATAATGAAGGCCTTGAAAGTTCTCCAGAGATGGCTTGACAGACCAAAGGTCCTCAACCCACTGTTAGAGAGACAACAGTTTGCACTGGGGTGCAGCCCAGTGGGAGGGTGTGTGAGGGGCTGGGTTGCATCCCACAGTACAAACCGAGAAAACCACTGTGGCGTTTTGAATGAGGAATGTCCCCCATAGTTCTGGGCGTTTGAAGTTAGTGTCGCTGTTTAGGGAGGTTTAGGTGGTCACTGAAGGCAGCTTTGAGATAAAAAGCCTGGGGACACTTCCTTTGCTGTCTCTGTTTTGTGTTAGTGGTGGAAATGTGATCTCCCAGCTGTCTGCTCCCACTGCCATGCCTGCCGCTTGTCACCTTGCTTCCCTGCCATAATGGACTCTTTCCGTCTGGAACTGCCGGCCAAATAAACTCTTCCTTCTCCAAGTTGCCTGGGTTGGAGTGTTTTATCATAACAACAGAAGAGTAACGGATACAGCCGGTCACATCAGCGTCATTAATAATGGGTGCCACCTACGCCAGGTTGGCTGTGCACTCGGCACGGTGTTGTGCTCATAACAAGCGTCTCTTTCAGGCTTTGTGGCAGCCCAGGGGGCCGTGACACCACTGTCTTCATTTTACCATATCCTAAACAGACTTCAGGGAGACCCAACCCTGGATTGGATTCCTGCTACAGGCCCAACGTGTGGTGCTACAGAAACCACTTTTTACAATAGAATTTTCTGTCACTACATGGTTAGCATGCGGTGAGGCATAGCTCTCTGCCCATCGTTACCTTCACAGGACCACGGCGACCATCAGAAAGCAGCTGTGTACTCCCATACTTAAGGCAGAGCTGAAGCGACTTGGCTGAAAACCTGCTTTGTTTGAGCAGTTGCATTTTCCTGACCTCCTGCGTTCTTAAGGCCTTTTCTCCACGTGAGAGCCCAGAAGGGGCACATTCAGGCCTCGGCCCGTCACCATGGCAACTGACAGGCAGACAGAGCCTCCGGTTGAGAGGTGGACCTGAAAGGCTGTGGGAGCTACGGAGGTAAAGCCCTGGTAGGTGGTTTCATGGCCAGTTTCCTTGGCAATCTCATCCAGAAAGACACGGTGCTCTCACCAGCACACACACACACACACACACACACACACACACATCCTGGCCACACACACCCCAGACACACACACATACACACACACACACACACACACACATCCTGGCCACACACACCCCAGACACACATACACACACATACACACACACATACACACACATCCTGGCCACACACACCCCAGACACACACACACACACACATCCTGGACATACACACACACACACACACACACACAGACACACACACACACATATCCTGGCCACACACACCCCAGACACACACACACACACACACACACACCCTGGACACACACATACACACACACACACACACATCCTGGACATACACATACACACACACACACACACACACACACACCCTGGACACACACACACACACACACACACCCTGGACACACACATACACACACACACACACACACACCCTGGACACACACATACACACACACACCCTGGACACACACACACACACACACACACACCCTGGACACACACACACACACACACACACACACACACCCTGGACACACACATACACACACACACACACACACACACACACCCTGGACACACACATACACACACACACCCTGGACACACACACCCTGGACACACACACACTCTGGACACACACACACACACACATACACCCTGGACACACACACACACACACACACACACCCTGGACACACACACACACACACATACACACACACCCTGGACACACACACACACACACACACATACACCCTGGACACACACACACACACACACATACACCCTGGACACACACACACACACACACACACACACACACCCTGGACACACACACACACACACACACACACACACACACACCCTGGACACACACATACACACACACACACACACACCCTGGACACACACACACACACACCCTGGACACACACACACACACACACACACACACACACCCTGGACACACACACACACACACACACACACACACACACACACACACACGAGCTTGGTCAGTGGGGATGTTTCTCCTTCCTTCCTTCTTTTTCTTTTCTTTTCCAGTGAAAAAGGAGGCAGGTAAAGAGACAGGAAGGTGTCAGTCGGGGAAGTGGAGCAGAGGGAGCCAGAAGGCCCCCCTCCTCTCTCATCACAGGGCTGGCCATCTGGGCCTATCCCTGGGGGGCTGCACTTGCTGTACTTCTGGCTGGGGATAATGACACAGCAAGGGGCCCATGGGGCTTGATGGGAAGCCTTTCACACTGCATGACGGCGCCCCCTGCTGGTGCATGTTGGAAATTCTCTTCAGGGGCCTGATGAGAAAGAGATCTTCCCTGGCTAGAGATACAAGTCCCTGATCTCTATCTAGTGAGGCAAAGTCTTTGCCAGGGTGTCTGCATCTTCGTCCCTGTCGTTTCTGTCAATTATGTGGATAATTGCTACACATGCAGTTGAATGAAATTTCTGTAAGTTACCGGAAAGCTTTGAGAAGAATACTCACTCCTACAGGTAAAATAAAACAGCACACTTAGGGCTCTGTCGCATTGCTGGTACCCACTGCTCAGGACTTGACAGAGCAGCCATGGCTTAATGTGGTTTGCTTAAGTCACTTTCAAGAGCTTCAGTGGAAGACTCTCAGAGCCAGTGGGTCCCTGCTTGGGAGACAAATGAAGGTCAGTCGAAATGAGCTATAGCCTCCCTTAAATCAGAGATCAGGGGCTTGGTGGAAGTTGCTCTTGAATCAGATAGCTCATTCTGAACCCAGCGGCTGCTCTGCTCGGTCTTTGACAGTGATCTCAGCTCTCTGTGACTCTGTACTTATCTGTACAATGATGCAGTGACAGCCAGGGCTTCTAAGATAACGCATGAGACAGGCGCTTACACAGTACCAGCGGAGCCTCAGAACTTAGACAGTACCAGCAGAGCCTCAGAACTTACACGGTACCAGCGGAGCCTGAGAACTTAGCACATATTTACCCCTGTCCTCGTTAGTGCGGATATGAAACCTGAATTTCTGACACTTTTATTGTTTTCACATACTTGATTATATTGCCATTCTCAGCTTCTAACATTTAAAATACTTTTCACTATAGAAATGACATACTCAGTTGAAACAAATGTGGAAACCTCCAACAAATAGAGACACAGTGTTGCTCACCCAATCTCCCCACACCCAACTTTTTCCTCACCAGAGAAGCTGCTAACATGTGTTTATAATCTTTTCATCTCTGGAACTGAGGAACTATAATTTTAGGGCCTTGTATGTTAATTGCTTGCGGCTTGTTTATTCATTCCCGGTTCGGGCCTGAGGGTTTGGCTGAGTTTCGCCTTCTGGAGGAGACCCTGTTTGACGAAGGGTCTGCAGTATGTGCTCTGGAAAGCCTATGGGTGATTCTCCACACGGGTGATCATGTTGGCTGACAGAGGTGTGCTCACTCGGCTCCACAGCCCTGCAGCACAGTGAGTGGGCTCCCTAGAGTGAGGGGGGCAGCGTCTGCTGTGAGAATCTTTGTCTGTCTTTATTGCTTTCATTCCTTAGCTGTTCCAACAAATAACACATTAATCAGGCATCATCTCTCACCCTCTAAAAGCTTATTATCTCTAGGTTACAGAGTGGGAAACTGAGGCTGGAGGGCAGGGTGTTTCCTAAGGATGCTTCAAAGAAAAACCAGCAATGGGAGCCCAGAGTCTAACGTAGCCTCAGTCATTAATGATTCCATCAAATGATGCTTGCTTTACAATCTACTTTCTTCCCATTTACACTAAACTTTTAGATGAACTTATACTAATAGGATAAGATGATTGTGTTATCATTGTTTAAAGTATTACATCCCAAAGGCAAAAAAGAGAGCCATAAAATATTTTGAGTTAATATAAATTGTAATTTGCAAAACCACATAAGGGCTGGATATAGAAATGGACAATGGCCAGACGGTGTATCAAAACAGAACACTGAGTCAGGCATGGTGATACAAGATGGTAATCAGAGTTTGGAGGAGGGAAACAGAAAGATGGGGAGTTCAAGGACAATGACAGAGCAAGCTTTGGCCAGCTTGGTCCTCCTGTCTCAAAAACAAACAAAACTGACAACATCCGCATCCACGAATCAGCTGCTGTCTCTAAGCCAGGCTTGGAGGATGCCATCTGCTCTCTCTCCAAAACCCCAGGAAGCCAAACAATAACCATTGTAACTACCAAAATGGCCAAGACCTGATTAATAGCAGGCAACATTCCTCATTTTTATCCCCGTTTTAAACTAGGACCAACCAAGAAGGCCAAATACACACCCTGGCCATTATGTAACCACCTGCTTCAGGAGCCCAAGGCCAAAGCCATTCCTTCTCTCCACTAGGGCCATCCTGCTCTCTCTGCCCTTGTTCTCCCCTGAAACGCAGGTTATGGCCACCAGCTCCCTTGCCTCAGCAGACTCGGAATAAACAGTCTTTGCTTGTCCTGTTAGGGTGGTTTAAGTTTCTCATCAAAATGTATATCCTTAAGTGAAGCTGAAAGACTCAACTCCTACCCTATTTCTGCCTCCTCAGGGATCCCGAGGCCGTCCCAGGATGGTCTTCTTGCTCTTTCTTCACATGGTAAGAGATACAAGGGCAGAGGACAAGTGATATGTCCTGTGCTTCAGGAAGCCTCCTGTGTAGCAGCCTGGATGCCATTGATGAGGTGGAAGCCCTCATGGCCTGTTCACTTTGCAAAGGCCTCTCCTTGGCACCAGCTGCCATGGTTTGGAAGGGTTTCCCAAGGGCTCCTATGCTGAAGCTTGGTCACCAGCCTGCAGCACTAGTAGAGGGTGGTGGAACCTTTAAAATGATGGGCCTAACTGGAGGAAGTCAGACCACTGAGGCATGCCCTAAGAGGAGGCTTCTGAGTCATGATTGGTTTCCTCTGTAACTCGTTCCCACCGTGACATGACATGCAGATGTAATGGAAAGGGCCATGAGGAATTGAATTTCTCTAGCACATTCTATGCTAGGTGAGGACAGGTCATGTTCTGAAGTCCTGGTGCCAGAGCTGGGACTCTCTCCAGATAAAGACTCATCTTTCAGCTCCAGTAACATGGACCCAAGGCCAATCTACACGTTCAGATTTCCTTATCTTTTCTATAGATGGTAACATTATTGTGGAACAGAGGCAGAGAAACTGAGAATTTCTCTCTCCACAGTTCAGGATAAAAATTTGAATGAATTTCCCCATTTCTCTGTATATACTCTATGTTTTTGTTCTTAATCCAAATAAATGTTCACACCCAGAGGCAGACCTCATGACCAGGGTTCTGGTAATTGCTGTGGAATAATCCTTTTGTACACTGTGAAGATGTGTCGCTCTCATTGTTAATATAAAGCTGATTGGTGGGTGGCTAGGCAGGATTTTCAGGGCAGAGAGAATGCTGGGGAGAAGATGGGTGGAGCCTGAGGAGATGCCATGCAACACAGAGGGAGCAGGATGGGAAGTACATACATGAGGTAAACAAGCCTCTGGGCAACACATAAATAGAAATGGGTTCATTTAAGTTACAAGTGCTAGCTAAAAAACAAGCCTAAGCTACTGGCTGAGCATTTATAATTAAGTATCTGTGTGGTTATTTGGGAACTGACTGGTGGGACAGAAAACTCCACCTACAGGTAATGCTGACAGAGGCCTCAAAATGGCAGAGCCAGTTACCCATGGACTAAAACCTCTGTAACAATGAGCCAAGCTGCGGCCTTGGATATTTTGTCATAGTGGCAGAAAAGTCACCGACATATGTCAACAACACCTGCATTCTGCAGGAGATATCCCAGCACTGTGAGATGTAACAGGTCAAAATTACAAGGATGCTGATCAAAGGCTCAGGTATAAAACCCACCACACAGCATGGCGAGTGTTGTGTTTTGCTTTTCTGTTGCCGTGGTAAAATAGCAGGGGCCAAAGCCACTCAGGGGCAGGGGTGGCTTATTTGGCTTACAGGTTGCAGACCATAATCGAACATCGATTATGGAAAGCCTGAGCAGGAACCAAATCTGAGACCCAGGAGGAGGTCCACCTACTGGTTTGCTCCCTCCTGCTTGCTCAGATACCTTCTTATACAACCCAGGCCCACCTGCCTAGAGATGGTGCCACCCACAGTGGGCTGGACCCTGCTCCACCAATTAGCAAGTAAGAAAATAAATACTCCCACAGACATACCCACGGACCAAGACACAATTCCTCAACTGAGATTCCTTCTCCCCAGGTGTGCCAGCTTGGCAACCAGAATTAGCCATCACAATGACAAGGAACTGTCACGTGAAGTGTCAAGAGCAGATTCTAAGTGTCACACACACACTGGTGACTACAGTGGGTGTGTGTAGGCCGTGTTTGTAGAGATCGGCACTTGGTGAGTATGTGTGTCAATCAGTACGCTGCATATTAACATTTTGACTTGTCAAGTAAATATGAAGAACTGCCCTCAAGTTAAATTTCACATTTTATCACATGCTTGCCGTTGCAAGGGATGGGCGATAGAGTTGAGGTCCTTTCCCCAATCTCCAGTCCTCTCTCCTTCCTCCAGAATATCTTTATCCTGTACCCGAAGCTGACTGGAGAGACAGCCCCTCAGCCAATCTTTGAAGAAAGGTGTGCTGGTGTGTTTCCCAATGTGGGAAAGCAAGTATTCCAGGGAGTCATTTGGGCGGACCCAGGTAGAAGCCAGAAGTAGGGCACCGGAGGATTGGGTAGTTTGATTTGTTTGCAGCAAACTAGTGCAGGGAGAGAAGCTTGGGGACATACAGGGAGCCTGTGTGCGTTTGGGTTTCTGAACAGGGGAAGGTGTGGGGATGTTAGGAGGCCAGACACGTGGGCAGAAAGTCTTGGTTTAGTGGGGGAATAGGAAGGTCTGAGCCCCAGACGACAGCATAGGAGTGGGAAGGGGATCCAGAGGGGCCTTGCAGGGTGGAATATGGCGCTGGAGCGCCCCCTTCCCACCCCGGAGTAGAAGCAAAGGAGAGCCCATGTGAATGAGTGGGCCTGTATGTGTGGCATGTCAGGTTGGGCATTTGAGAGGAAGCCAGAGGCACCAGACGAGGCACCAGAGGACAGAGCAGAACGAATATGGGTTACCGGTAAGTGAGAGCCCAGAAGTCACCTGAGTAGGGGCTGGTTGAGATGCTTAAACCCTGACCCGGGTAGTGTGCAAGAGCATCTGCTTAAGAGGCCACAGTTCGTTGTTCCAGGGTGGACGTGTTGACAGAAAACAGAAAAGACTCGCGAGTGTGTACACGCCTCTGGAGACCACAAACATCTCAGTGTAGAAGAACCTGGAAGGGTCCTGCAGCATCCCCCGGAGGACCCAAGGGACCAAGAGGCAGGGCCCAGAGTTGAGACGCGCCTCTTGTCCTTCTGGGGGTCAGCTTTTTAGGTGGCTCCTAGTGGCGTCCATAAATCAGATCACTGAGGACATTCCAGAGGCCAGTGACACTGTTCAGGTTAGACTGTCAGATCTGTGCGAGTACCAAGTCGCCAAGCCGCCCCCCACTCCGCGCCACTCCTCTACCCGCCCCCCCCCTCTTCCCGGGCGGCGATTGGCAGAGATGCCCTTCCAGTAGCTAGAACACAATCCCAGCCCTTGACTCCTCCCACACCGTTCGTCCCGCCCTTTCCCGCCACCCTTTTAGGCTGAGAGCCAAGCGGGCCGGGCAGCGTCTCCATGGCGACGCGAGACGCGGGTGGGGGTGGCTAGTACCTGCTTGGTAGAGACGCTACTCCGGAGATCCTAGCTGAGACCAGATCATGTCGGACCTGGGCTCCGAGGAGTTAGAGGAGGAAGGAGAGAACGATCTTGGGGTGAGAGCTCCTGGCCAGGGAGGGACTTCTGGGGTGCGCAGCAGCTCCGGAGCGGGAGACGTGGGGGGACCAGCGGGCCGAGAGGCCGCGGACAGGACCACGCCGGCCACACCGGCGGCGGTGCGTCCAGGAAGTCGCTCTGAAAGGTGAAACGCCGTGACGTCTTGTTTCCACCCCCCTCCCTGTTCCCATCCCGCCTCCCATTAAAGGCGAAGATTTCTAGGCAGAGGGCATGAGAAAAAGGATGGCAAAGGCTGCTTCCGGGCAACTCACTGCACGGTGCTGAGGTGCCCCGGGCTCTGAAGAGTTCACCACGTAGGTCTGGATCAGTTTCTCTGAACTGTCCCAAGCCACTGGAATCGCTTTCCTAAGTGTAGACATTAGAGGAGAGGCAAAAGACTCTCAGCCAGCGATGTGCTCTGACTTGAGTGCCTTGTGGGCCAGGGGTTACTCCTTAAACAAGAGGTGACCACTCCCTGGCTGACAGAGTGGGAACAGGCTTGCTGTGTGTGAGCAAAGAGAGTTTGAGGATAAAGTGAAAACCCGGGCCCCTCCTCTGTAATGTAGGGTTGGCACCTGCTCAGACCTCTTTGCTGGTCCCCGGCCATCACCTCTCAGCTTCTGCTTGCTCTATGCCCTGGAGCAGCCTGGTCAGTGTGAAGAGGCAGAAATGCCTAGGAGTCACGTGCTCCCAACAGCAAGGAGCTAGTGCCAAAGGCAGGCAGACTCCGGTGTGAAATCTAGGCTTCACAGTCTCCATGCAATCAGTCGGAGACAGGTATTTCACCTGAAATTGCAAAGTACATCCTGGCTTAGCTCCCTCTTTTTTAATAATCTAGCTGACCTTCTCACTGGTTTCTCGGGGTTCTACTTCTAAACGTTCCCAGGGCGATGGCTCAGTCTGTGAGGAGCTTGCTGCACAACATAAAGACCTGAGTTTAGATTCTGCTACCATGTAAAAAGCTGGGCACAGGAAGATCCCAGGAGTTCACGGGCTGGCCGGCTTCGCTGCCATAGGTGGGCTCCAGCTTCTGTGAGAAAATCAGTGTCAAAATATAAAGTAGAGAGGATTGAGGAAGACACTGCCTGTCAATCTCTGGCTCCTACAGATGGGCATGGCCATGTACTTATTCATACGCACGCACATACACACACACACACACACACACACATACACACACACACACAGAGGTCACTAATTTACGATCTGCTTCTGCTCATATTCAACTTACATTCCTGTCCATCCAAGTTTCTAGTTTGTTCTCCACCTGATTTGTAACATGTTTAAGCCTGTAGGTATGAAGGCAGACCACCCGTGGATCAGCTGAAAGGATTTCTCTGCTCAGTCGCCCCCACAGCTCAGTCAGTGTTGGGCAGGCTGGGAGGTCCCTGAGATGGGAGCAGGGATCCACCCACATGGCTCAGCGTTGGCCATACTGGGAGGCCTCTAGGATCGGACCAGGGACTCTGCACGTGTGTATTAGTTACTTTTTGTTGCTGTGATAGAATACCGTGACTCATGGAAGGAAGAGTTTATTTAGACTTACAGTTCCAGAAGGATAAGAGTTCATCATGGTGGGGAAGGCATATAGATAAACAGCAGGTATGGGGGGAGCGGAGGGAGACATGGTAGCAGGAGACGGAAGCTGAGAGTGCGCGTCTTCAAATGGGAGCACAGACTGCAAGCAGAAAGTGGGGTGAGACTATAAACACCCCAAAGTCCGTCCCTAGTGACATACTTCCTCCAGCAAGGCTCTACCTCCCGAGGTTCCGCTACCTCCCCAAATAGTGCCACCGAGTAGGGAATCAGTGTTCAGATGTCTGAGCTTAAGGGGACATTCTCACTCAAATCACCACATTGTGGTTTGAAACCACCCTGAAAACAATCTGTAAGGTCGCAGGCTTATATTCTAGGCAGGAATTTCTGGGCTAAAAGGGGCTAGAAGAAGGCAAGAAATGCCTGCCTGTTTGTTTCTAAAGCCTTCCACTTGATGTCCTGTACCTGTAATAGACACAGGTCTAAGTTCACAGATCATGTTTTAAAATGTCTAAATGAATATGTTAATTGTGTATGTTTAAAGTATGCAGCATGATATTTTAAGCTAGCCATGTTGCACCATTATGGAACGCTCTGGCCATTATATTATGTACTATATGCACCGCACATCCGTGTATATGAGCCAGAGAACACTTATTTCAGAAAGTATAGGAAAAGCAGGAGAATTGCAAGCTTGCATTACTTTTTTTATTTACTTGTTTTTGGAGTTGGGGCAGGGGTCTGCTATGTGGCTAGGTTTGGCCTCCAACTCATGGCTCAAGCAATCCTGCAATCCTTCTGCCTCAGCCCTTACAAGTGGTACTGCTTGAGCCAGGCAATGGTGGCACACGCCTTTAATACCAGCACTCAGGAGGCACAGCCAGGCAGATCTCTGTGAGTTCAAGGCCAGCCTGGTCTACAGAGCGAGTTCCAGGACAGGCACCAAAACTACACAGAGAAACCCTGTCTCAAAAACCACACACACACACACACACACACACACACACACACACAGAACAAAACAAAACACAAGTAGTACTGCTTGCAAACATCTTTGTGTGTGTGTGTGTGTGTGTGTGTGTGTGTGTGTGTGTGTGTAAGGGGTGAAACCCAGGGTCTTGTACATGCTAGGCAGCCCCACTCACACTGAGCTCCACCCCAGTCCAATCTACTTACAAGATAGATTCATAACTTTTTCAGATTGGGTTAGAACTGATTTATTTTTTTACTTTTTTTTTTTAAGATTAATTTATTTTGTGTGTATGGGTGTTTTTTTCTGCTTGTCTATCACATGGCATGCAGTGCCTGAGGAGGCCAGGAGAGGGCATTGAATCCTCTGGAACTAGAGTTACAGATGATTGTGAGCCACCATGTGGGTGCTGGGAACTGAACCCAGGTCTTCTGCAAGAGCAGCCAGTACCCTGAACCCCTGAGCCATCTCTCCAGTCCCAGGGCCAAAAGTGTTTGGACTGTAAGTCCTTTGATAGGGAGTCGGACAATAAAATTAGTGGAATCTCTGCGTCTCCTTCCCCTCTCCCTCACAGCAGAACTTCCCAGCAGGACACAGACCTCTGGCAGACCACAGACTCTCCAGCAAACCCATGAAGGAAGAGCCCTTCTCTTAGGGTATTGGCATTTTAAGTCCTGAATGATGGAGAGAGTGAAGAGGGAGGCGTCTGTGAAGGCTGGGGACCTGTCCCACCTGCATGAACTCTCTAAGCGTATGCCTTGTGGTGACTGCACATCTAGCATCTTCCCTTCATTGGTTCATGTTCATAGTGTCAGGATAAGCATAATAAACCACGTGCTCAAATGCTGGAGGGAGCCCTTCCTCCATGGACACATGCATTAATTGTGAGACCTTGGACCGGGGCTCTGCCCATTAGGCTTGGTTACCTGCCTCACCAGGGCAATGTGACAGGTGAATACAGTGCCCAAGGTTGGGAGGCTTCAGTGGTACAATAGCTGTAGAATGCTTGGCTCATGCGCGGGGCTGTTGAACAGCAGCCACAATTGGCTTGTTTCTTTTGCCCAGGAATATGAGGGGGAGCGAAATGAAATGGGAGAACGGCATGGACACGGGAAAGCGAGATTGCCCAACGGAGACACATACGAAGGACACTATGAATTTGGAAAAAGAAATGGCCAGGTCAGAATTGGGGACTTAGGAAGCTGGTTTTCTCTTAAATATTGTCTTAGTACATGTCGGACTTAGGGCTGCTAAGAACTGTGTCATCGGTGTGTTTCAGGGGGTCTACAAATTTAAGAATGGTGCTCGATACATCGGAGAATATATTAAAAATAAAAAACACGGTCAAGGCACCTTTATCTATCCGGATGGATCCAGATATGAAGGTAACATGCCATCACCACGGAGAAGATTTTTGTTTTTGCTGTACAGGTTGTTTCTGACATAGAGCTCGTCTGCAGATACTAAAGTGTATAAGAGAGCTTAACGTTCACTAGATCTACCACTCAACATCAACAACAAAAATGTGTTCCTTCCTCCATTGTCATAGAGGCCAGAAGTCTTTTAAGTAACTAAACATGCCCTCCTGTAAGCCGAGACTTAGAGTGAGTGAAAGGGGGTTTCTGGGTGGGCACAGAATCCAGGTGTGGCCTAGACCCACGACAGCCTATGGCATTGTTCCTCTGAAGCTCTTTGTTGTTTTCTGTTTTTGCCCAATCCCTCTTCTGACGGCCATGTCTCTTTAGACTGTGGAGTCCCTTTATCCAGGCATTTTGCCTTACTGTGATGTCTTTCCCACTCTCCCATTCCTTACATGTTAATGTCATGCCCCAGGAAGACTCTTAGCTTATTTCTAAGAAGCTCCGGTCCCTGCGTACCTGGTGGGTACAAGTCTAATCCCAGAGCCAGGACAGGAGAAGGCAGGAAGTAAGCTGTGGACCTTCAGAAAGGGTATGCTGGTTGGTATGTTCGGGTTTTCCTCTACTCTCTGTTTCTTCTGTCCCCGGAAAGGGTTTTCTAGTTTCCATCCGATTTCCAAAAAGATCTGTGTCTTCAGCTGTGACTGTGGGGACCGTAGGTGTGACTCTGCATGTCACCTCTCTGTCTCAGCTTTCTTATCTGTAGCATGCAGATGGGATAGATTGAAATGTGTGTAATGCCTATAGACATTCCTGCCTCGAGGGAAGAGCTTGTTGGCAAGGACCATGATGCACTTTACGCGACAACCTCACTTTCCTTAAAATGCAAGCTAACTAACACCTGAGATATTCATCTTCCAGGAAAGGAAGGCTTATTTTGACTTTTAGAGATTTTAAGATTGGGTTATTTTTATGTGCATGGGCGTTTTACATGCATGGGTGGGTATTTTACCTGCACATATACCAGTGAAATACGTGCATACATTGTCCACAGAGGCCAGAAGAGGGCATTGGAGCCCCGGGTTCTGGAGTTATAGATGTTTGTGAATCACCATGTGGATGCTGATTTGGGTCCTCTGCAAAAGCAGCAAGTGCTCTTAACTGCTAAACCATCTCTCCAGCCCCCGATTTTAGTCTGTAAACATGTGAGCCTGTGGCAAGGCAGAGAGCATCATGGTGGGAGTCTTCCATAAACCCAGCTGCTCACCTCATGGTGGCCAGGAAACAGAGGGAAGAGGGATGGGCATGTCCCCAGTGACCTGGCTTCTTTCACTAGATTCTATCTCCCCAAGGTTCCACAGCTCCCAACAGTACAGTAGTTGGGGACCAAGCCTCTACACATGGCCTTTGGGGGACACTTATCCAGACCACAGCAGTTACCCACCCTGCTTCCAGATAAAACTAAAACTAACAGACAGCAAAGGAAGGGGTTTCTCCTGGACTCTGAGATGGGGCAGAGGCGTTTATGCCTCTGCATTAGATGTGGAGCTTAAATTGGTTTGTTCCTAACCCTTAGCAGGCTTGGTAACGAGCTTTGGATGATTCTGCTTTGTAACGAGTTTTGGATGATTCGATTCGGGGCTTAATTGAATTCCTCCCAGACCTCTGGGAGCCTAATCTTGTTGTCACTTTTGATCTCAGGGTAGATGTTAATACAATTTGGGTTTCATATAAAGTACATTAAAAGGGGAGGGTCTTAGGAAGTCTTTCTCTGAAGCAGGGTTGGGGATTTTATTAAAGATATTTTAATATAGACTTAGGCATGAAGATTAGGAGACAAAGAGGTCCTCTTTGGTAAGACATACCCAAGTGTGGGTACAGCGCCTCCCCACCGAAGGGAAGAGGCATCAGGAATTCTTCACGTGGAGATGCACCAGCTGAAGAGAAAAGTCTACGCACAAGACCTGTGAGCTCAAGCATGGGTATCCACACCAAGCAATCCCCCGGCTCTGCAGACAATGGCTTTCCAAGGAGTCAGTTCAATCGGGGCACCAGCTACCATAGCCTCAGGGAAGGCTCGTCCTTACAAGGCTGTCCCCTGACTCAGATGCAGTGGTCGTGCTAGAAACTCCCAGTCTGCTCACACTTCTGCCCCAGCTCCTTGCTAACTAGGTGGTCCCCTAATCCTATCTCCTGGCCAATGATCTCTTACAGCTCACAGAACTCACAGAAACACTGTTAATTGTTTATTATAAAGGAAACCACAAATAATACTGGTGATAGTCAGATGAACGGGTATGCAGTGTGAGTTCTAGAAGGGTCCAGTGTGGGCCTCTGTTCCTTAGAAGTTGGTGTGCATGGCCACGCTGGCATATATATACACTTTCCAAAACCCCAAGTCTCATCAAATCTCACTGTTCAAGGGGTTTTAAGGGCTTAATTGGCAGGTACCTCCCTCCCCTATACTCGAGGTCTGGTGAGGAGACCAAGAATGATGAGAGTAAGAAAGACTTGTTTAAAAAGTTTCAAAAAAAGGTTAAATGTAAATTGAAAGCAGGAATAATATGTTTCTAAATGCCATCGAGGAGCCTTGATTCCTGGCTACTGAAACCCGAAGCGGGTGCAGGTCCCCTTCCTTTGAGCAACTCTGCTCCATTGCACAGGGTTTCCTGGGCTGGGCAGAGCCTCCCACAAGTGTCTCAGGTGGTGTAGCCTGTGCTCATGGGTCCTCATCAACATGAAATCTAGCGTGTTTGCAGTTTAACTGTCCTCTTTCACTTCTGAAAAGTTTCTGCAAAACACACAACGTTTTTCTTGTCACGTCAGCCTGGAGCCCGGCTCCCAAGGGCGAGAGAAGAGAGATGGATTCCTTTTGTTATGATCTTTTTTGGGGGAAGGAAACCATCTGAAGTAACTGTTCCAGCTGTGGCCGCTTTGCCCCAGGGTGTGCTAGAACAGCTCTGAGTAGCTCACGGTAGCCAATTTTGCACTTCTTGCAGCTCCATAAACAGCTCCAAATTGGCCTCAGTGGGAATATTCCACCGCAGAAACTGGCGGATGCTGCAGATGCAGATACGATGCCGCTCTGAAGGTCCAGGACAACCCCCAGATCTTCGGCCATGGTGTGCACTGTCCCATGATTACTACAGACCTGGCACCAAATGTATATTTTAGTGAATGATCTTAATTTTTGGGTTCTCCATCTCTCTTGCTCCGGTCCCTGTTTTGTATCTTATTGTGGGACCCAGTCCTCTTTCTGAACCCGTAGCAGTCTCCATTCCCGTCTCTCTGTGTATGTTTGGCGAGGCCGCTCTGTGCTAAGCTGCCGTTCACCTTTGAGGTCCTGTTCTTGCCTCTGCCCCAGGCTGCCGATCACATCCTTTTGGGCCTCTGTCTTCATCTGGTGTAAGCCTGTGGGGGTCCTATGCTGTCCGTTTCTGCAGATGTTCTAGTTCACAAGGCGGCCAGGATGTTTTGTGAGTAAATATTGGAGAAGGGAGGCAATCTCTATAGAATTCCTAGTTTTGGATACACTTTGGGGTTTGTTTGTGGAAATGGATAGTTTGGATAATTAACATTTTGTTAGCATAGTGTATGTTCCCTTCATGGATGTGGAAATGTCTCTAGTGTTTGTGTCAGCCAGAAGTTTACACACACTCTAGGGTCCTCTTTAAGGAAAAGGATATAGAGTTGCTATAAAAACGAATTTTCGTTTGTAATGGGAAATTGAAATAAACTGAACATTTTAAAATTAACAATGTAAGTGCCATAA
Organism: Peromyscus eremicus; assembly: GCF_949786415.1. Taxonomy (NCBI): domain Eukaryota; kingdom Metazoa; phylum Chordata; class Mammalia; order Rodentia; family Cricetidae; genus Peromyscus; species Peromyscus eremicus. Next base: position 7,753,624 of record NC_081432.1, on the reverse strand, counting down.
ACAACACAGAGTTTAAGAAGGCATCCTGGGGTGTATTTTTAATTAATGGCAGACATCCTCATAGAATTCTAGAGTGGCTCTCCTTCACCTGTTTTGGCTTTTCTTTAGCACTGGGATCGAATCCAGGGCCTCCCACGTGCAAGGCAGGCGTCTTCCGCCGGTGCTAGCCAGTAGTCTTCCTACAAGAAAACAGTTGGCATAGTTTTCTGTAGGGAATAGAAGACAAAATCATCCTTTTTCTCTTGAAACAAATTGATCTCGATTAGTTCTTAATTACTCGTTCCATACTAGAAAGTTCCATCCGGGTAGTAGTCTAGAAAGTTGTATCCGGGTGCTGATTTGCTGTTGGTCATATGTGATCGGTAATGTCCACCTTGGGTATCCGCTGGTTGGTTTCCTTTCCGTGGGAGCCGTATGAGTTGAAGAGTTTTTGAGAGACTGATTTCAAATCCCCTTTGGCTGGAAACACAGTTTGCTGCCAAGCCAAGTGTTCCGAATTCCGTGCTGGTTTTCCAGTGTTAGGGTTTTCTGCCATGTGCGTGAGAAATTAGCAAGACCTACCCACATGCAGGGGAGTGGCCAGGCTCCCCAGGCCAGGAAAGGTAGAGTGAAGGAGTTGGCAAGAGGGCAGCCTTGGAACCAGGTACCCAGCTGGGAGACCGAGTGAGTGCTGAGGCTAGACCACCAAGCCCTGGAGATGCTGCTGAGTTGCCAGGTACCTGCAAGGCATGTGGAGTATAGCTGGGGTCAGTGGCAAAGGGTCAGACAAGCTTGTCTCAACCCTGACCTCTCAAGCCCACCAACCTGCAAAAGCGTGAAAACGTCTGGGGCCCACCTCACAGGCATACACCCTCCAGATCTGTGTCCCCGGGCTCCTAACTCGGCCCTCCTTAGCTAGCTCTCCCCGAAGCTGGCCCAAGGGGAAGGGAAGGTGGATGGAGGGAAGTCAGGGAGGAGAGGGGCAGCAGGCTTAGCTCTATGGTTACAACGCTCTCTCTCTTTTGCAGAACACATTGCTTGGATCCTCCTTGGGCTAGCAGGGGCCACAGCATCAGTCTGATCTTTTCATCTGACTTTGCGTGTGTGTTGTCCTTTGTAGGGGAGTGGGCAGATGATCAGAGGCACGGGCATGGCGTGTACTACTACGTCAATAACGACACCTACACGGGGGAGTGGTTCGCCCATCAAAGGTTTGGCTTCTACCTGTAGTCTTTGGGGGTCCATTTGCGGGGTAAGAACAGGGTAATGCCCACTGAAGGCAGTCCCATGCTGAAGGGCAGGTGTGTAGGGGAGGCGCCGCTGAGAGCGGCCGAGGAGGGACGACTGTCTCCTCGTAGTGGGCCAGGATACATGGATCCTCCACCCACAGGCCCAGGGAAACCCTGACTCTGCCCAGGGAAATCGGTTCATGGGCAGGCCGCCGGCCTCTGTGGCATTAGATGATGCTGGCTCCATGTACCCTGTGTAGGTGGCATGCCAAGTCTTCAAGTGGACACAGATACTGGGAACCAGTTGCCTATAAGCTGGCATCTACTTACGTCCCCCTCAGTCTTAGGGTCAGTGCTCCATAGTGGACAGTAACCAGGTGCCCTTGTCTCGTCTTCACCAGGCATGGGCAAGGCACCTATTTCTATGCAGAGACAGGCAGTAAGTACGTCGGCAGCTGGGTGAACGGGCAACAGGAGGGTGCTGCCGAGCTCATCCACCTGAACCACAGGTACCAGGGCAAGTTCCTGAACAAAAACGTAAGTCAGCGTGCTGTTGTGCTAACACTAAACACTCAGAGGAGCCCTTCCATTACCACCAGCTGAGGACAGCTGCGCCACTCCAAGCTCTTCGGATGCCCACAGAGTACAGAGTCGGGTGGGGTGGAGGCAGAAAGCTGGGCCTGTTTCCCGGGGCCCCGGTGGCACACTGTATCTCTATTAAGGCCAGCGCCCTTGGTACCAGGGCATCTTCTGCTGGCTGTGTGTGCTCTTGCCCTCTGGTAAACCATGTTGAATGGGAGGGGGATCCCAGAGCTCCCCCCGCCCCCCCCCCCCCCCCCCCCCGTGCCAGAGGCCAGCCTGCCACTCCCAGTTGGGAAGGCTTTAACGGCCCAGAGTGATTGCCCTGGGTCTGGAGACCTCCACATGTTCACAGGCTGCTGTTTGGTGGGCTCCAGCTTTGGTGGTTGCTTTGCACAGAGGGAGGAAGATGGGGGATCTCAGTAGTTGCGAGCTTTCTCCCCAGGCTTTCCTGGGAGCACCGCCACTCAGGGCTGGAGGGAGACTCCCCAGAGAGAGTTTGCTGAGCACACTGACTGGGAAGTTGACAAGGGGTATGGCTAACTACTTTCTTCACTCCCCCTTCAGACTCTCCGCATGCCTTGGTTCATTTACATGTAACTTGAGCCTCAGCTGTTGGGGAAATCGATAAGCTAGACTAGACAGTCTGAAAAGGGAGAGGAAACCTGGAGGCTTTGCTCTGTCAGTCAGTAAAAGGCTCACAGTTGTACAAACCACAGAAGAATGCCCACACTGTAACGTGTCGTACGCTAGCATCCTTCTCCCCTTGGCTGCCCCTTCCCTGCTCCTCCCTCAGAACCTCTGCATGCCACATGCAGGCACACACTTACACATTTTGAGAGTTTGTCAGGTACCAGGACGCAGAGGCACACCTGCTATCATCTTGCACATCTGGGCATGTGGGATAAAAATGCAGAGGTGGCTTCCGGGTCTAGACAGTGCTCCTGCCCTGGCTCAGCAGGCCATACCGAATGGCCCTCCACGCTGCCTTTCTGTTCTATAACACAAGCAAGCCATCTGACTCCAGACACCAAATCCCTAGCAGGTTTTCCAGGTGCAGAGTGAGGGCATGGGCATCCCCTCTGCTCTGACCCTTAAAGGGAAAGGAACTTTGAACCAGCCTAATCTACGTTTGGTTCCGCATTTCTGCTTTTGTTAGCTCCCCGGTTAACTTCCTCCACTCACCACCCAACCTGAGCACAGGTTTCACCTTATAGACAGGGGCAGTGCCTGACCCTGGAATGAAAGCCAGTAGACTAAAGTTGGTTGTCATTCTGTCTTTAGAGAAATGCATTTACACAGACAAATCCTTTCTGTGTGATAAACAGCATGACCAAATGCAACCTGGGAAGGAAAGGGTTTGTTTCCTCGCACAGGTCCATCATTGAGGGAAATCAGGACAGGAATTGAAGGAGGGTGGGACTCCAGCAGGGCGAGAGCTTGACCCAGAGACAGCGGAGGAACACTGCTCACAGCCTTGGTCTCTGGCCATGTTTGCTACCTTTCTTATACGGCTCCAGCTGACCTGCCTGGGGATGGATGGTGCTGTCCACAGTGGACTGGGCCCTCTTACATCAATGAACAATTAAGAAAGTGCCCCACAGACATGCCCCACAGGCCAGTCTGATGGAGGCACTTCTATACAGAAGGTTCCTCCTTTACAGTTGACAGCCAGATACCGGGACTGCTGAATGTAAAGAGCTGATATTTTGAAACACCACAAACACTGTCCATTGTCTTGAAAAGCTGCACGACTTTATCCCCTCACTAGCAGAACCTGAGTCTCATCACAGGTTCTCAGGACATTGGATTTATCCGATACATCCTTTGCTTTTTTCCCTCCCCCAATCTGATGTGCAAACATTTTTTTTTTTGAAACTGTGTGTTTCCCTGGTTACAAGCGGGGTCAGGCATCTTTCATCCTCTCAGCACTTGGTTGTGTTTCTTTCTCAGAACCCCCATCCCTGTCCTTGCTGACAAGTCATTAAAGCAGGGCGAGGAAGGATGGAGATAAGGAGGGATGGAGATAAGGAGGGATGGAGAAGGCAGGCAGGCTAGGAAGAGATGAAGTCATTGAACACTCGGTCAGGACATGGCTGCCAGCTAATGAAGACATGAGGGGCAATAATGGGCTGAGGAACTAGATAACTAGATAAGCCCGCCCAAATCACATCACCCGGCAAAGTCTGGGGAGGTGACAGATGCTATTGTCAACAATGGCCAAGGGAGCCACTACCGGTTGTATTTTTAAAAGTCTAGTTGCTCTATCACTTTATAAAAGGGATAGGGAACAGTAAAATTAGTCCGTCCTTCAGCAAAGAGAGAAAGGAATTTTCTGGAAGGAATATTTAAATGTCGCCATGAACGAAACTAATCAAAAGAGGTGACATCTATGAATGCAGAGACGAGGAAAGAGTCCCTAAACAGACTCACAAAGGAAAAATGGATTTAGTTTCCTAAGAAGGAATGTAATGACTAGAAAATTGAAAGCCTAGGGTGGTGGTCGGTGTATGTCGACAGTGAAGAGATTGTGAGCCAGCCTGAGCTACGGAGCGAGACACAGGGTCAAAACACAACAAAACAGCATGTTCCTGCTAACGCTTGGACAAAGAACAGTGTCGGCATGGCAACGCCGAGCATCGGTAAACAAGGCACATTATAATTCGTGGTCCAAGGTGAACGCAAATGTCAGGTTGACAACTGGTGATGTGGGAAACATCTGTAAGGCTGGGGAGTGGCTCACACTGGGTTTCTAAGTTAAAGTGGCGACAGTGCGTGTCATCGTGAAACACCAGGTTTTTGTTGAAAAAAAAATCTCCTGGGGGGCTGGTGAGATGGATCAGTGGGTAAAGGTGCCTGCCGTCAAGTCTGACAACTTGAGTTTGCTACCCAGGTCCCACACGGTGGAAGGAGAGAACCGACACCCGCAAGTTGCTCTCTGACTGTCACACATGAACTGTGACACCATGTGCACCCCACACCCATCAACGAGTAAACAAATTATTTAAAAATGCTTTGCACTAAATCCAGTGTTACAGCAAACAGATCACAGCGCTGGAAGCCAGCCCCTCTCTAGTCAGTCTGCCCATAGGCACCGATTCATTACAGGTTCTACAGTGGATAGATTCCTTACTCCTTTTCGGTGCAGTAAAAGCATGGCTGAGACCTTCAAAAACAAACCCTTGAACAGTTCCGCCAGCTGTCAGTTAACAGAAGCATTTTGTAACACTTCTCAGACTCTGCACGGTGAGGTCATTCGGGGTGAGCTTTCTGGGCATGGCACTTAGGAAGCGTTTTGTACTTACTATTCGACATTGACCATGAAGAGTAAAATGCACTGAGTTCCTTTCTCCCTACAGCCTGTTGGTCCTGGGAAGTACGTCTTTGACATTGGATGTGAACAGCATGGTGAATATCGCCTAACAGACGTGGTAAGTTGAAGAATATGACTGACTCTGTTTCCAAAGTCTAAATATCAGCCCAGTGACATTGACCCTGCTAGGTAAAAGGTGATTGGCATTGAGCACGCTCCTAGGCAGCTCGCCAAAGTGATCGATGTCATTTCACAATGCCTGCCAGATCAGAGCTAGATTTTGTGGCTAGGAACTGGCTAAACCTTGAGTTCCGGCAGGTGTCGGTCCCAGAATGGCATCTGAATGCTATAGCTGTCAGCAAGAACGTCAGGTGTCTGTTCACGGCTCATGGTTGACCATCTCTTAAAGCCTGGTTAGTAAGTCCCTTTGCTACGTTTAGCACAGATGTTAATACCAGGTTGACTTTCTCTGGCTGGCATCAATGTCATCATTCTTAGGCATTCAGGGACAGTGTGTGTGTGTGTGTGTGTGTGTGTGTGTGTGTGTGTGTGTATGTATGTGTGCTCCTGATGTGGACACTCAGGGACAGTGTGTGTGAGGGGTGTCAAGTGATGAGGCATCAGTTGTGGACTGCTAGCTGCTGAAGGAAGGGACATCTGCCACTTGGGGAAAGGTTCACCTATTGCTGGAGCACAAGTGCATTCTTTGGGGATGTTCTCAGAGTTTGTTCCCTGGCTCAGCAGCCTCAGGGTCACTTGGGAACATATGCAAATTAGGCTGCAATCCTGACCGGCTGAGTTAGAAGTGGCGTGGGTGGGGGCCAGCATGTGTGTTTGAGAGAGCCTTCTGGGTGACTCCTAGCAGGGCAGGCTTGGGCACCACTGGCCTTGAACACTTGTGTCTTCCTCGTGAAAGGAAAAGTTCATTTCTGAGTGAATGAGCAGATGTTCCTACCCGTGTCCAGGAGGTTTTGCTGACTCTTTAGGTTGATGTTCTGATCTCTGGAATGTTTAAAAAGCTGCAGAATTGAGGAGTTGACAGATACCTTTGAAAAAAACTGATGCATGCTGGCTCCAGTTCCCTGTAGGAATTACGAGTGTTGACCTCCCAGTTCTCTTTTGTTGAATTTGATCTCTGGACCCATGCCAGGAGAGCCCCTGTGTTTGTGCATTTCCCTGCCATCATGGGGACATCTTGGGCTTTAGGTCTTTACCTCAGTGGATGTTGCTTGGGACTGGAGAGTGGAGCAAGGCTTGAAAAGCGTGTCTCCTCGGTTATCCTCAGTTGCTGAGGGACATGCCAAGCCTGAGAGCCAACTCACAGTGTCTTGGCTGTGCTCTGTGGCTTCCTGACTTGTCTGGCTCATGCTAGATCTGTCTTCAGCCCTTAGATGATGCCACCAGTAGTCACACTTGTTCCGGTCAGGAATGGTGTCGCCGAAAGTCTCAAGTCCCAGTTCAGAGCCCATCTTTGCCCTGTGGTCTTTTAATATTCCAGGCCAAATAATAGCAATGTCGATGACTTTGTATTTTTGCACTTAAAATAGGAAAGAGGAGAAGAGGAGGAGGAGGAAGAGACATTAGTGAATATTGTTCCAAAATGGAAAGCTCTGAAAATCACAGAATTGGCCCTGTGGACGCCAACCCTCTCTGAGGAGCAGCCTCCTGCTGAGGGACCAGGCCAGGAGGAAACACCAGGAGCTGCTGGTACGGAACACTCCAGGGTTGTCAGGGCAAGCACCCTGGGGTTGTCAGGGCAAGCACCCTGGGATTGTCGAGTCAGGGGCCCTGGGGTTATCAGGGCAGGCACCCCTGGGTTGTCAGGTCAAGGGCCCCAGGGTTGTCAGAGCAAGCGCCCCAGTGTTGTTAGGGACATGCACACCTGTCCTCAGACCTGGTGTAGCTGATCTCTCTGGGAGATGGCCTCTGAGTCAGTTTGGGTGCAGGATGCTATAAGGGCACGGGTTTGGGATGGGAGTCCCCCAGAGAGTAGAGGGGAAGAATGCAGATCAGCTGGATGGAAGAAATGTCCTGCTATGATGTAGGTCTCCACCACCTTGGGGGATTCCCCAGTAGCCAGAGTTTACTTGGCAATGCCTCTCTGTGGGCGTGACTTGGGTTGGGTAGCCAATAGCAAATGGGGTCACATGTCCCTGTTGGAAGAAGGATCGAGGCAGCAGCATCTCTCTGTATACGTTTTACAGTGGTCTTGTGGAGAGAGTTGGGAGATGGGGCAGGGTGATCTGATGGCCGGCCAGGCCTGGGCTCGAGCTTGGAGGCTGGGAAAGGAGGCCCTGGTGTCAGGAGCAGGAGACCCACTTGACACACATATCTGCGCTCATGTTCCTTCGTGACCTCCTCCTGTCATCCATCATTGTCCTCATCCCAGGTATGGGTGACACCTCAGAAGAAGCCCAGGCTCTGGCAGAAGGTTTCGAGGGTGAGATGGAGAGGACCGGCGAGGACGACATCGACGCCCTCAGGCAGGAGAGCCGAGAGAACAGTTACGACATGGACCAGGGTAAGAATACATCCCCAAGTCCAGCTTGTCTCCCAGTCGAGCCTGTCCATGGCACGAACTGGCCTGATCCCTTTTTTTTGGGGTTTTCGAGACAGGGTTTCTCTGTGTAGCTTTGCGCCTTTCCTGGAACTCACTCTGTAGTCCAGGCTGGCCTTGAACTCACAGAGATCCGCCTGGCTCTGCCTCCCGAGTGCTGGGATTAAAGGTGTGCGCCACTACCACCACCGCCTGGCACACCTGCACATTTGTATACGGCTCTGGGTCTCTGGCACACTCAGTGTGGAGTAGAGGGGCAGGGATCTCATCCAGAGCCGCCCATGTCCACAGTTTCACTCTAGAGTGTTAGGGACCATCACCACGTTCCCCAGAGAGGTAAGAACTCATCGGGAACAAGAGCAGGAACTATTTCTAGGAAGGGTCAGCTCCAGATGAGTGGAAAGGCTGAGAGGCAGCGAGAAAGGGCAGAATGGGGGTGAGAGGAAACTCCAGACAAAAACACAACCTGAAGCCTGGGGGAGTGTGGGGGACGAGGTCATAGCTTTCTCGTGCGCCCTTTCTTGACGTCTCATGGTGGGCCTTTGGACTGGATCCTCAGCTCTGTGGGTGTGACTGAGGGGCCTTTGGGAAGCAGAAGCCTCAGGCTGGGTGCTCGAGAACCAGGGGGACCAGTGGAAGATGCGTAGCCCAAAAATTGATGTGGGAGAAAGAAAGAAGGGGATGGAGGTGGAGATGAGGATGCTTAGGACCAGGTCCAGGGAGATCGGGCTCAGTGGATGATGTCTGGTCCCCGAGTAAGAGTAGGAGCCTTAGCTCGGGACCTGAATGCCTGCAGAGAACAGAGCTAAATGCTTAAATAGTTGTAATCATTTTTTACCACTAACTTTTACGTTTCTCTCGTGTTTTCTTTTCTTCCCAGGAAACGCGAACTTTGATGAAGAGCAGTTAGACCTCCAGGAGTAAGATGGAGGAAGTGGAAGAACACAGACACACCAGCCGTGCCTTAGTTTACTCCAGGCAGCTGGGGCTAGTACCAACCAGCTGTCAATCTTTCTCTCTCAGTTGTTGTTTTGCAGTTGGAAATAAATCTCCCAGTGTTCAGTGTTTGTGAAGGCGCCTCCGCCACAGCATCTGAGGGCTGGTTTCCAGCTGCTCACGGGCACCACTCCTTGGAGTGTGGTGTCAACGGGTGTGGACTTCAGGTATGCACCTCTCACAAAACACTGCATCTGGAGTGTGCCCCAGACTCTGTAAGAAGGCCAGCTGCCTGCATCCTCTGCCCTCTTCTTGGATTTCCATCTCCTAGCAAGGTCTCTGCCACAGGCTGAGAGAGGCCACTCACAGGCATTGGTAGTGAGCGCCCCCTGCAGGTTCCTTGGCAACTGCAGTTTCCTGCCTCATTCGTGGTCAAGTGCCATAGGGACTCCCACCTGGTGCCTCCCTTCCCTCCCTGGAGCTGTTCCCTTTCCCCAGCATTGTTCCTGGGGGCTAAAGCAGAAGCCCGGACATCCCATCCGAAAAAGTTTCACCTCCTCTTCCCTCGAGTTGCTCAGAAGGGAAGTTGCTCAGAAGGGAAGTGCTTTATCTAGCCCCAGTGAGATGCAGGCAGTCAGTTCCAGTGCTGAGCCAGGTCTCTGCCCACAGCGGGGCAGCCTTCCCAGCTCTCCAGTACTGCCCAGTGCATTTCTTCTCATTATCCCCTAGACTCTAGGGGATAGGATGCTAGGGATTGAGAGTGTCGGCTGTAAACAACCCATCCATTTTCCCATCTCTCATTTCCTGGAGACATCGCAGCAGAAATTTGAAGCATTTTGGTTTCATTAGGGCTGACTCCTCCTAGCTCAGGCCTCAGTGAGTAAAATGAACTACTGTGCGCTTCTTCTCTCGATATTTGAATCACACAGTAAGTCTTAAATCCCAGGTGAGGACGCCATGTCAGAATAGCCTACCCACTAGCTCCTCAGGTCCTCGGCCCCCTAGAGTCACCCCACCCAGGCTCCACACTCTGCACACTCTCGGATAGAGAGTGCTACAGCCGTGATGGCCAGTGCTTTGACCTCCTCAACGGACACCCAGTCACCACGAACAGCGAGGGACTGTGACACTATGGCATGCTGATGTGATACCTGGCTTTTGTGGAGGCTCTCTGCACATGTGGGAAACTCACCTTCAGAGAAAACATAGACAGCTGGTCACCTCTTGAGTTTCTGATTCAGCAAGGATGGAGGAATGTGAGTGTGTATTTGTTCAGGTTCCAGGGGTGCAGAGGCTTCTGGGTCATAGGCCACACTGGATGGGAGGCCACTTTCCATAGTATACTATGGTCTAGTCCAAAAGCTGAGAAGGTCCAGATTGCAGATTCAGGTCCCCACTGTTTGGGAAGCCAGCTGGGGGGCTCTGTATTATGTAATTTCTTCTTTGTGACTCTCAGAAGCTGTGTGAGGTGATGCAGGAGAAGTCCTCAGAACACTGCATGTAAAGAGATGTGGACATTTATTGACACTGTGTGACTCCATCAAACTCCTCACAGTGGTCCTCAGAACACTACACATACAGAGATGTGGACATCTATTAACACCATGTGACTCCATCAAACTCCTCACAGTGATCCATGGAGCATCTGCTGAATAAAAGATTTATTGGAGAGGAATTTTCCACAATTCAGGTTTTTAAGAGTATATAAAAATGAATTACACAAATAGCTGGATTTTATGACCCTTAGGAAAATGCAAGACAAACATTTTTCATAAGTGCAAGAAAGTTCTGGATTCTACGAATTGCAGGATGTGTTAATATAAAAGCATGTTGTAACTTGACTACAGTAATTTCATTATCACATTAGAAGCAGCAGCTGAGACCGTACAATGTGCAATTATACTCAGGGATTACACTTATTTGCTTATTCTATGAGCACAGTTATGAAGCGGGCTATCATCAGGACACCGTGTTTGGAGATGGGGTGGAGGGTAGAAGATACAACATGGTCAGCATGGGGCATCCTGAGAGTGTGGCTCTCTATCTGCGTGTGTCAATACCAACAAGCCCCGAGTAAAGGAAGGAGGGGCAGAAGGATGGGAGAAGAGAGGTGGGGTGGGGGGCCCCCGGAGTTCCTGACAAGGACTGAAAGAGAGGGGATGACTCACCCAGAAGGACATAGAAGGACAGCCCTGGACTTCTGGTGCCACGACAGAATGTGGCTCCCGTGTGGGACCTAACAGCATCTCTCCCAGCTGCTCCTCCAAATAGCTCAGAAGTAGGGAGTCAGTCATTCAAATACTACAACAATCACGGATACACACAAGGGGTTCCATCATCGCTGTTGGTCATAGGACCATGGAATGAACCTCTTGGTGCTTCTCCAAGTGGGAGGCATGGATCATGCTAAAAGCTGCCCCTCCGCTGGGCCCACAGGGAGACTCAGGGCAGTTATCACCGGTCCTTCCCCCCAAGTACCCAGTTTCACAAAAGCATTGCAGTATTCCCCTTCCCTTTACCCATAATGATATCTCTCAAGAGCCCGGGGGGAGTCTCGAAACCTTTGCACCAAACCTGCCTACACGATGCTGTCTCTAACCCACATGTCTACGATGAAGTTGATCTTCAAAATCACATGCAGCAAGTTTAACAATAGCTCCTGAAACACAGAACAACCTCACTATTAATTCAGGTGGATGCAACATCCCACCTCCTTCAACATCTTGCACTGTGGTGTATCTTTGGGCCTTGAAGGATGGCAGCTAAACTCACAGACACTGATGCCACAGATAGAGGGACCACAGTATCCTGAAGTATGTCTTACAGATGATAAAGCACATCCACCTTCCATGAGCAGTTTGCATGTCAAAATTTATCAATGAGATCATTCAGGCCTGTCGTTCTGTGTGGGACACTTTCTGCTAACGAATGTAAGGTGTTTCAATGTGCTTTTCCAGAGTTGAGGCTAGAACCCATGGCCTTGTGCATACTGGGAAAGTACTCTACCACCAAGTCACAACTCAGATTTCTTCCCTCCCCTCCTTTTCCTCCCCTTGCCTCCCTGTTCCTTTCCTGTCTCTTGCTCTCCTCCCTCCCTCCCTCCCTTCCTCCCTTCCTCCCTCCCTCCCTCCCTCTCTCCCTCCCTCCCTCCCTCCCTCCCCTTTCTTCCTTCCTTTCTGTCTGTCTGTCTTTTCTTTTTGTTGTCAGGGACTCACTGTACAGCTGGGCAGACCTGGAACTCCCTGTGTAGACCAGCCTGGATTGAGCTTCGCTGCTACAGTTGGGCGGACCTGGAACTCCCTGTATAGACCAGCCTGGATTGAGCTTCCCTGCTATTTTTTGTCTCTGCCTGCTAAGCTTTGATTGGCAGGCACACAGCCCACACCAGCCCTCCAGTTCTTTTCCTCTCTGAATGTGATTAGCTGTGTCCTTAGGGAACTGCCTCCTGTCTCACGCAAGTGCCTGGTTTGTTGTTTGTTGGCATAAAGGTTTCTGGTGTTCTATTTTCACATCTGTGACCTCAGTGGTGATACACTCTCTGTTTCTGACCATTTGGGCTGCCCTCTCTTTTGCTCTGATTAGTCTAGCTGGGGTCTAGAAGTTTTCTTGATCTTTTTGAAGCACTAGCTTTTGTTTTTTTTTTTTTTTTTTCTGTTTTCTATTGCATTGATTTCTGCCCTGGTCTTTGAGAATTCCTTTCTTTTGCTCATATCGAATTACTATATTTTGCTTGTTATTTCTGGCTAGGGTGGTAAGGCCAAATATTTTAGGTTTCTTTTCCAATAATGACTTTTAGTGTGGTTTTAATTTCTCTCTAATCCTGTTGCAATGGCATCCCACAGATTCTGATAGGTTGTATTCCTATTCTCGATCAGTTAAAAAATTTTCCCCAGATTAAACAAAGATTTATTTATAGCGTGTGAGTACAAATGTGTGTGTTCATACTCTGCATGGAATGCCTGCAAAGGTCATAGGACAACTTGTGGGAGTTGGTTTTCTGCTTCCACCAGGTGGGTTCTGAGGATCAAACTCAGGTGGGTAGGCCTGTTGGCAAAGACCTCTAATGGCTGATCCATTTTCCCACCCCATTTTCCCCTTTGACTTGGCCTCTGACCCAGGAATTAGTTAGAGATGTGTTATTAGTTTACAAATAGGTAGATTTTCTTTTTACGTTTTCTGTCATCATTTCTAATCTAGTTCTTTCGTGGACAGAAAATGTATATCCCACGATTCAAATGCTTTTACATTTATTACAGTTTGCTTTATAGCCTAGGATGTGGTCATTTTGGCAAACAAGCCATGTTGTACTCGAAAAGAGTGAATTTACCACCGTGTGGTGAGGTTCTCCATAAGTATTGATTAGGTCAAGTTGATTGGTAGTGCTTTCGGGTCTTTTATGTATTTATTGATTTTCCTTCTTTCCGTTTTTAGTGACTACTGACCTATTAAAACCCATGAAAAATGGCTGCAGATTTTCCTACAGGTGGCGACAGGGTTTAGTGTCTTCTGTTGCCCTGTCACACATCTCTTAAAGACCATGATGAATACCCTACTTAGCATTGATTGTCATCTTGACCAGAATCACCTGAAAAAGGAGTCTTGGCTGAGTCACTGGCTTGATCAGATTGGTCTGGGGGCTCGTCTGGGTGGGAACTGGCCCAGCCCACCGTGGGCGGTACCATCCCAGGCAGGTGCTCCAGGGCTGTATAAGAAAGCAAAGTCCGAGCTGGGTGAGAGAGCCAGCATGCAGTGTGCCTCCAGATTTCTGCCTCGGGTTCCTGTCCCGACTTCCCTCAGTGATGGGCTGTGACCTGGAAGTGTAAGTCAAACAACACCTTTCAACCTAGGAGGAGCTACCGAGCATTCAGACACAGCCTGTGGGGGCACATTCTAGAGTCCAGCATGGGCAGCAGGGAAGGGTTCACATACTAGATCACAGAAGGATAGGAGGGACATTGGCGTGGAATATGAGGTTCCAGAAATGGGAAGTATCTGAAGTAGGGTGGAGGAAGTCAAACAAAATGGAGATATGGATAGATATTTTGGAATGCAAAACACCAAGGGTTCGAGTGTTTTCTCATAGCAAAGGAAAGTAACAACTGCAAGGAGCGTGCCTTGTTTTATTCGCTTTATAGCTGCCTGCAGAGCATTGCGGTGGGTTTTTCTTTGTTTCCCCTCCCCTCAGGATTTGTGGCAATTTCACAACACACAAATCCATTGAAATCTACTGACACCATTTCCCCAACAGCTCAGATGGTTGTTACTGTTTCTTTTTCAGCAGTATTTTAAATTAAGGTATATACACTGTATTTTAGAACACCTTGCTATCACACACTTAATAGAGAACAGTGTGGCATAGCTTTTGTGTTCGGAGGGAGACCAGAAATTCTGTGTGGTTCACTTTATTGCACCATTTGCTTTATGGTGGTGGTGCGAGAGTGAACCTGTAATAGCTCGAGGTGTGCCCGTGCATGTATTCTGTCCTCTCCTGGGAGGAGAGGAGAGCATGTCCCTGTGGGCCCTCTTTGCCCCAGAGCTGAAGTCTCTGTTTGCTGACGCTGGTTTGATACTTAGTATTGCACTGTATCACTTTGAAAAGGGTCGGAAGCTTTTTGTTACTGTTGTTTTTCCTGTACTTAAAGTGTGATGTGTGTGTACATGCTTGCATTCATGTATTCGGCAGGTTTAAAGTACATTTTACTCCAGGATGATTTTGTTCCTGAGATAACAGCTGCTGTCAATCACCAATTTCTTGGCATCCATCCTCTCTTGAACTTGGTCCTACTTCTTCTTCTTTCTAGCAGTATTGTTATTTTACTGACTGATATGATTTAAATTGTTTTTTAAATTAGCATTTGTGTGTGCGTTTGTGTAGGCACGTGTGTGTGCATGCATGGGTGGACTCCAAAGGTGTCTTCCTTAAGAGCTGCCTACCTTCTTTTTTGAACCTGGAGCTCACTGATCTTCCAACACAGCCAGCAAGCGCCTGAGATCCTCTTGTCTCGAAGGCCTGGGTTCTGGGTGGAACTCAGGCCCTCGTGCTTAGGTGGCCGTGCTTTCCTGACTGAGACATCTCTCCAACCCACATTTTTAATTAGCATGCAAAGTGGGCTCCATTGCAGCATTTTTAAGCACAACCTGTGTTCGTTCCCCCTCCCCCTCCTTCTTCCCTTCTGCTCCCCCCTCGCCACCCCCTTGTCCTCTTCCACTCCCAGTAACACCCTTTCCACTCTCGTGACACACGGCTCATCACCCCATCCCCCTCTTGCAGTCCCTTTCTATGGATACTAGCCCTGTTTCTTTCTCCTGGGCATCCAGCTTTTCACCATGACATGTTTGGCGCAGGCAGTCCCTGCTCACCAGCCATTCCAGCAGTCTGACTGAGGTACAGCCTGCTGCTCTCAGCTCATGAGGGGTTAAAAGCACAAACCAAGAGGAGGAAAACCACACCAGGAAACCAGGGTCTGTAAAAGCCATTCTTGGTGTCTGCCTCTTTTCAGGAGCCATTTCTGAAT
Organism: Peromyscus eremicus; assembly: GCF_949786415.1. Taxonomy (NCBI): domain Eukaryota; kingdom Metazoa; phylum Chordata; class Mammalia; order Rodentia; family Cricetidae; genus Peromyscus; species Peromyscus eremicus. The sequence continues at coordinate 7,738,516 of NC_081432.1, read as the reverse complement.
TTCTTTTCCTTTCCTTTCCTTACCCTGAATTTCTGACTTCAACAAAATTGCTGTTTTACTTTTTTTTTTTTTTGTATATGATTTTTTTTGCATCCCAAGGTGTAGAAAAATCTATTTTAGTCAATTTTCTCCAATCCCAGGTGGTACAGCCTTCTCCCTCCACAGAATTGATACTGTGTGCTGGCATTTAGTTACGCTAGACTTAACACACCTGTTCACGGGTCGGAGAGGCACTCTAGAAAGTTCTGGGTAATCCAGCTGCCACATGAGCAGCACCAGAGCTGTTACCACAGCTAGAGAAGACAGTTCCATCCCCCAGTTGGCTGATTGCCACTCTGCGACAACCCACTGAGAAGCTTCTGCTATTCGCCCATTTCCCAGACAAGGAAGTGGATTATAACAGATCAACAAGTGTAGGTGAGGGCCAGGCTCTGGGCCTCTGTGCTGGACTCAGAGTTTTCTGATGTTGACATGTCTATTCTTAGAGACAGTAGAAGACCATGTGGTCAGATATGACCACTTCCCATTCTCAGAATAACCTTTGCTCTAGTCAATAGCTGGACAGACAGCTTTCCCCGACTCCAGGGCCTGGTCTCTGCTGTCTGTAGTCACTTCCTGCTGTTTGTTATAGATAGGCTCCCGGATCCTTGTAGATACCAAGATCCTGGGATACACAAGATATTTATATAGAATGGAGCCGTCTTTGTACACAATCAGCATGTATCCTCATGACTGATCATTTCTACATTACTTACAATGCTTAATGCAACATGCATGATGTGTAGACAGGCCCAGCTAATAGTACTGTTTATTATATACTTCATGTGGAGCTGCATAACCTACCTAGTGTCCAGCTCCTGGGTGGGGCAGTTTTGGTGCTCTTGGCAATGATCTTCATGCAGTGTAGAAGTTATTTGTGACTGTCATATAATGTACATAGACTAGATGGCTTAATTAAAAGGAAATTCAATAGCAAGATGTCACAGTCTGCTTCCTCCTGAGGCCTCTCTCCTTGGCTGGCAGAAGGTATCTCCTGCTGTGTCTTCACAGGCTTACTCATCTGTGTGTGTATTTTCATCAGCGTTCTATTGCTGTGAAGAGAGACCACAATATGGCAACTCTTATAAAAAGAGAGCATTTTAGTTAGGGCTTGCTTAGAGTTTCAGAGGTTTAGTCCATCATCCTCATGGAGGCGAGCAAGGCAGTACACAGGCAGACACAGTAGCTGAGTTCTACATCTGGATCTGAAGGCAGCAGGAAGAGAGAAAGCCACTGGGCCTGGCTTGGGCTTTTGAAATGCTGAAGCCCACCCTTGGCATCACACTTCCTCCAATAAGGTCACTCCTCCTGATCCTTCTCAAGTAGTGGCACTCCCTGACGACCAAGCATTCAAATATATGAGCCTGTGGGAGCCATGCTTATTCAACTGCCACAATGTGTCTGTTTGCATCTTGACTTCCTTTTCTTATAAGGATCGGGTCCATCCTGATGACCTCATTTACCTCAGGTGCCTCTTTCAAGATTTTGTCTCCAGGTCAGCAAATGACTCAGGATGTAAGGATGCTTGTTGCTCAAGGCTGGCCACCTGACTTCAATCCCCAGAACCTAAGTGGACTGGTTTGAGTGAGAATGGGCCCCATAGGCTTACATGTTTGAATACTTGGTCTGTAGTTGGTGGGAACTATTTGGTAAGGACTAAGAGGTTGGAGGAGGTGTGTCACTGCGGTGGGAGTGGGGGGGCAGGGGTGGCTTTCGAAAGACTCATGCCATTCCCAGGGTGCACACTCTCTGCCTCGTGCCTGTGGATCAAGATGTGAGCTCTCGGCTGTCCCTGGTGCTATGCCTTTGCTCTGCCACCTTGGACTCTAACTCCCTGAAACCGTAAGCTCAATTAAATACTTTCTAAAGTGCCTTGGTCATAGTGTTTTGTCACAGCACTAGAAATGTATCTAAGACACCACATAAAGTGAGTAGGTAAAAGAGAACCAGTTCCACAAAGTTGTCTCTGACATCCGCATATTCCCTGTAGCCTGAGCATACACGAGTGCTTACACGTAACTCTCTCTCTCTCTCTCTCTCTCTCTCTCTCTCTCTCACACACACACACACACACACACACACACACACACTTTTTCTTTTCTAAAGATCCTATCTCCAAATACAGTCTTACACTGAAGTACTGAAGTACTAGGATCAGGACTTCCGTGTGATTGATGAACTGATTCAGCCTGCAGCAGTGAGGCTCAGCAGCTCTTTGGGTGACCCAGCCCCCAAGTTGCTCCCCAGCCTCTCCCAGGAACTGGGGTGGGGGAGGGGAGTGCCTTGAGCTTTTGAGCTGTCCACTGACAGGGCCATTTTCTTTGTTTGCACCGCTGAACTCTGCAGAACCGTCTACTGGTTGAACTCGGGAGGAAAGAGCACAGCTCTGCCTATGACACGTCGATAGAAATCCTATTTAAAAAACTCAAGTTGGCTCTGAAATGAAAAAGTCAAAGAATGTGGGATTGGAAGGTGGGCCAGGGCAGGGAAGGTGTCCTTCCCAGATGTTGCCAGCAGGGGTCAGATGAGCTCAGACACATCAATGGCCAGCCCCTGGGGAGGAAGGAAAAGTGTACCAGAAGTCTCCCTCCCTATTCTCTCCCTTTCTCCCTCCCTGCCCCCACTTCCAGTTCTTTCCTGCCTTCAGCCGCAACCCAGAGTGCAACACTGAAAAGCAGCGAGTCTTGCAACAGGAAACTGGCAAAGAAGAAAGACCCATTCAAAAGAACCATCATGGTGTGGGGGATGACTGCAGTGTAAGATACTTGTGCATGGGCTTTGGGGACGGGGTGGCCTCTATAGCTTGAGTTGGAAGGACACTAGACAGAGAATCTCATTTACTGCTAGACCAAGATTTCCCAAGTCAGAGTCATTCTGGAATAGAGTCGTTCCCCCCCCCCACACACACACACACAGGTAAAGACAAGGGACTTACTCCTTCCACTCAGAAAGCCCCAGCCCCCCGATTGGTGAGAAGGAGAAGCCAAAAATGACATGCACAAAGTGTGTGTATAGGGCTCAGATCTTTATGTCTAGACCCTTGTACAATAGCCACGATGTGCTCAGAAGGACAGAGGCTGTGGCAGGCTGGAGAATGGCCTTCAAAGACATCCACATCCTAATTCTGGGACCATAAACATGTGACCTCTGTGGCTAAGGGACATTGTAGGCACGGTTGTCAAGGAAGATTCTAGGTTACTGAGCATAGTTTGCCACAGGGTCTTTCGGGGAAGGGGCTCTGTGACCATGCCTTAGAACTTCCCCAAACTGATTTGCAATAGAACATTATAAATATAATGGCAGGAAGTATAAATGCCTCTAGATTCTGGAAATGGCTGAGGAAGGGGCCTCTAGAATCTGTAGGGGAACGCAACCCACAGGGACCTCCAGAACCACACCCTGGTCTATGTGCATTAGGAATTTTACACTGCCTTGATCATCACAGTGTTTCTGGCAAATGTGTTCTGGCAGCAGCACAGAACCAATACACACAGGCTGGTGCCAGCAGCTGCCCTGGTTTTGATCCGGTGGGCCGTTTCTTTGGCTGACTACTGTTCCTCTTTCAGCTGGTGTGGCCCTGGCTGAAGAGTAATTGCTATAGAAGGAAGGAGGGTTCCTAAGAGCATACAAAATAGAAAGGTAGCCTCTTCTGGCGTGGGGGGTGGGGAGCCTTTAGTTCCTGGAAGTGAGGCAGTTCCTCTGTTCTCTCCAACCCAGCACACATGTTGCAATGCGGTGTCCTAATCCAGACCTCTGCTGTGGCTTCCACAGTCAGGCTGGCAGGGTAGCAGAGCTGCAGACGACTGTGATGAAGGTATGAGCCATGGCGGTACCCCTGAATATCAAGTGTACTTAGTGCTTCTCCAAGTCATGGCAGACGAGGGGATAGGATGCCTTTGTAATCCTAATCACAGCCCCTCATGCCTTGTCGACAAGCTTGGGTTGGCTCAGTTGCTCGAGATCCAGTTCTTCCAGTTAAAAGCCGAATTGGCACCATGTGTCAGCGTCTTCACTGGGGGGTTCACCAGCTCCCACTTCCCTTCCTCTTTATTTTCTTCACAGAAGCACATTCCCAGACATGGGATCTGGAAAAGAGTTTAGAATGTTTAGAATGTTCTGTTACATGTCAATCAACACTGGGGTACTTTTCAAGCCCACTGACTATGCTTCTACATCATAGAAGTGGACCAGATGATCCCAGGCTGCCAGGGCACCATGGAACCAATGTCAGCCTCCATCATGTTACTTCCACCTGGGGATGATCAGCCCTCCCAAAAATGGGACCTTGGGTGAGATTGGTCATAACTTGGAGTGGGGCTGCTAAGCATTCTGGGAGCCATGGGTCAGTCCTTCTTGCCCACAGAATTACCAGGTCCACATGCCTATGGGGGCGGGGACCCTGCCAACTAGCTACAAAGTACCTCATTCCTGCTTCACCTGCAGGCTCAGGATTGAGGTTTTTAGACCACAGAATAAAATACAAAGTCAATCCTTGGGCTCCCATGCCTTCATCTGTAAGTGGACCTGCCAGGAGGGTCCTTGTGTCGAAGGCTTTTCTGTCTGCACACCTTGCTTACCCTGTCTCACCCTCTTTTTTTTATGTCTATGAATTCTTTGGTCAGACAAGGTTTGCAAAAATCCCAAGCTGCATGGAGGAATTTGAGCAGAGGCTACTGTGGACTCAAGGACCAGTCATCTTAGCTGCAGACAGGGACCATCAGGGTGTAATGGGCTGGACAAAGGAAGGCCTTGGATATTCAGGGTCCTGCATGCTGATCCCCATTGGAAGGCTCATCATTCAGCAGAGACCTTGAATAAATTTCTGATCTGCAGGCTGTTGAATTTGGGTGGGGTGGAAGTAGACTCTAAACAGTCAGCATAAGAACGTTCTGGAGTTTAAAAGTTTATAGGTATCTTTTTTTTTTCTTGTCCTCATCCTCCTCTTCCCTATGCCTTCTTCCTTCTCTCTTTCCTCCTTTCCTCCTGTTGAACTAGGGTTCGGTCTCTGTGTTTCTCAGACGGGGCTCAAACTCATTAGCTCATGTGGTCATCCTGCCTCATCTATAATTCTATACCAGTCGAGTCAGGGCATGGGATCACTGGTTAGTTAGAGAAAAAGAGAGAAAGAGAAAGAGAGAATATGAATGTAGGAGGCTAGCCCTGAGCAGGTCACCAGGGGAGAAAGGGCTGGTCTCAGATGAACAATGCATCACCTGGCCACCACCCTCTCTGTTCAATAGGTCACCCAAAGTCCCGCTCCTCTGCATGCTTGCCACCAGCCTGCCATCAGAGGTTTGCACAGCGCTGGCCCAGCACCTGGTCATGCTGACAGAGAGCTACAGTGAGTTCACACTTGCCCCTTGAGAGGTGACTCAGGAGGTGAGTGGGTGGAGGTTCCTTCTGTCTGTCAGTGCTCCTCCCAGAGGTACCCTTCTCCCCTTACTCAAACAATGACTCCTGATTCCGTACAGGACCTTAGTTCTGCAATTAGAGCTGCAGGGACATGGGCTGTGGGCTGACTGAACAAACCTGGAAACTTCTTGACATCACTGACTACAAAGAACTGAGACTGCCATATGGTGATAGAATGGCGGGCCTGTCCCACAGCTCCTGCAGGTGTGCCCTCCATAGGAGCAGGTGGGCACACTCTCATGGTCCTGCCAGCTCTGGTTTGGACACTTGTTTTCATTCTACAAAGAGTGCCATGACCCTGTGCCTGCTTTACTTTGAGATAAAAGAGGCACAAGAGGGACACATACCTTTCTTACCAGCTGGGCAAAATCTCCACATTCCCTGGGTGGGAGCCCGAGGAGTGGCCTAGTGCAGGAGTCAAGTGCTGAGCTGTGGCTCACGATGAGGGTGATGCCTACTGTAGACAAAACACCTGGAGGTCAGAGCAGGCACCGGGAGCACTTTGTAAGACAGAGGGCTCCTTTAAGTCTTGCGGGTCCAGCTACCATGCCCCTGTGAGGTGGTGGGGTGGGGAGTAGTGTGGGTGGGAAAACTCAGTCGCTCGTCCATGATTTGGAGTGTACCACCTCCCCACCTGGGGAGAGGGTGTAGCATCTGTGTGCCAGCTTCAAGGATGGCATAAGGGTGATCCGAGCCACTATCTTCTTGTGGCTGGCTGCCTAGGTCCTGTCAACCACAGGTGGGGTATGTGATGGCTGCCACCCAGACCCTATCCAATCACTTTAGCTGGCTTATCACTGTGAGCCTGAGATGGTACCCGCTTTAGATAAGGGTTTGCAGTGTCCACGGGCTCAGGGAGCCTCAGCATGGTTGATGTGATGGGCTCCAGACAGCTAGAGAGTGGTGTGGGACCCAGCACCTCTGTGTGAGCTTTGTGTTGGACAAGGCGAGGCTGGGAGAGCTGGGAGCGTGGCTGGTGGTTAGGGCAGGAGGGCTGTGACTCCACCTCACTTTCCCTAGGCATTGACTGCTCCATCTTTCATTCCTTCTGGATTCTCTTGTTTCCTTCCAGTTAACTCTAGCCTTTTAGACATGGATAAACTGTGAAGACCCTGATGTTCTCAAGGCCCATCAGTGCACAGCACCAGAGGATGCAGACCTGGGCTACATGGGGTATGTGTGTATGCATTCACTCCCTGTCATGGTGGAGATGAGATACTATTGGCCAGAGCATCGGGGTAGGGAGGTGGGGACATTAATAGCTCAGAGTCAGCCAATCCCATCCCAGAGAAGCCTGAGGCTGTTCCTCCTCCAATCTGTGGGACACTCACTGTCCTGTGGGCATGTGTTGATGATCTGCCCCATGCTCACGGCGCACCTTTCCACGTACTGGTCATAGCTCTCGGCTGGCATGAGGGAGCAGCGGGGGAACGCAGGCCTGAAAGGAGGATGGAGAGAGATATGGCTGCTGTCTTAGCCTTCTGGTGACCAAGAGGGTGTGTGCTGGAGCAGCTGAGAGGGACCATGATCCTCCAGATGCCTGTCAGACAGGGCTCATGGGTTCATAGCCAGCAGGGGCTTCTGGATGTGTTCCACATCAGCAGAGGGCTGTGGTACCCACCCCCAGCATGGATGCTGACTGAGCAACAGGAATTCTGTACATCCCAGTCAGTCACCCCGAGAAGGACAAAGACACTCCCCTTCACAAGAACCCTCTTCTGGATGAGGTCCCTCTACGTCCATCCTTGCAGGGCCAGTTGTAGCAGGAGCACCCCACCTCCCATAGGTGGTCAGGTTCCCCAGCCTCCATGGCCCCTAGGTGATGTGTGTTCACTGTAGCTACCTTCACCAGGAGTCTTGCTGGTAGGCTGAGCAAGACCACAACCCTCACGCCATTTCCCATGGCCTCCCTCCTGCTCATTCCTATACCCACAGCTCAATATACCTCACTCTCCACTGCAGGGCCCCACCTCAGTAGGTAGACTTTCTTTAACATGAACTAGAGAAGCCTCGATGGCAGAGAATTGTAAGGTGCCTACCTGTAATCAGGGTCAACATTGAAGTGTGCCTCTGTCAGCTCCTCCAAGCTCAGGAAGGTCGGGGTGGCCTTGCTGGCTTCCCACTTCATCCATTCGAAGATTCCAGGCTCAACCCTTATCTTCAGCCTCTTCTCCAGTTTGAGTTCTGGGGTCAATGCAAAACAAGCATGCACGTTACCTAAAGACGTTTCTTCATAGCTAGGTCCACCATGCTGGTCAGTGGTTTTGTCAACTCGACACAAGGCAGACCTCTGGGAAGAGGAACCTCAGCTGAGAAAATGCCTCCATAAGATTGGTCTGTAGGCCAATCTCTAGCTGTCCTGCGACTCACTATGTAGAGTCCTTGGACTCCCGGAGATCTGCCTGCCTCTGTATCCCAAGTGCTGAGGTTAAAGGCGTGCACCACTATGCCCATTTCCTTGATTAATTACTGATGTGGGAGGGCCAAAAGCACTGTGGGTGGTGCCATGCTTGGACAGGCGATCCTGGTTGCTCTAAGAAAGTAGGCTGAGCAAGCCATGGGGGCGGGGCAAGCCAGGGGTCAGCAGCGCTCCTCCACAGCTTCAGCTCCTGCCTCCAGGTTCCTGCTCTGAGCTCCTACCACAGCCTCTCTGACTTATGGATGCTGACATGGAAGTGTAAGTCAAATATGCCTCTTCCTCCCCCAGTTGGTTTTGGTTAGTGTTTTATCACAGTAATGGAACAGCAAACTAGGACACCAACCTATCCTCGAGTCCAAGGAAACCCTTCACAAGTGTGACTCTTTCCTGGCAAAGGTCATCCTGGGCTTTAAGTTCAGTTCTGCCATCTCTGAGACCTAAACCACCAGGCAGCTGTAGAAATCCAAGGACTGACACCATGTTGCCCACCAGGATGGACCACGCTGCCTTGTTAGGGGGACACCACAGGCAGCAGTCCCACCCTAGGGTGTCACTCTAACTTCAAATACAGCTCACTCAACCCATGCCACAGCCTCACTCTTGATAGAATGATGTGACGATAGTGACCGATGGGGCAGGAGGTAAGGGGTCAGAGAGAAATGTTTGGAACATTCTGATTGCTCACAGCTTACCCTCCCCCAAGCATCTTACATCCCGCCCCAAAGGCCTGTCAAGTAAGGCTGTGAATGGGATGAAAGTGTAATCCAGAGGGGTTCAGATGGGGGGCAGGGCCCCTGCCTCCTGACTGCTGACCTTGGACAAAGAGAGCTTCCTCCCTGCAGCAAACACTTCCATGACCCCCTAAGTGTGGATAGATCTCATGTGCCCACCAGCTGCCCAGGTGGCTACACCATCTTGCATGGCTGAGAGGATCTGCTAATGGTGTCCTGACAGGTGATGCTGGACAGCTCCCTCCGAGCATCGACCCTACTCTGGGATGTCATGCATGTTGGATCTAGAAGGGTCCACAGCAGCCCCAGCTTTCTAGGCTTGCGAATGTTCCTTTCTAAGTACTGAGACACTTTGCAGAAAGGAACCACGGGGCAAAGCAGGAGAGCTGGTTCTACTAGGTTCCTTTTACTAACCAGCCAGAGACTGGGGTGCCCGTTTGTCCCCTTAGGTTCAGCTTCCTGAATTTATAAAATGCAAACCAGATGAACTCAACAATCTCATCAGCAGACGTTGATCCTGTGACACCAGTGGTCCTACCATGGGTCCTAAAACCTTAGCAATCTAGGATGTTAGTGGCTCATTTCTTCCAGCAGCTCCTAGAAGGCAGTTTCTAACCGCCTCTTGGCTTAGATGTGGCCATTCCCTGTCCATCATCTCATTCACCTCCGACCCCTCTTTGCTCCCCATGGAGAGCTGCCTCAAGATCAAATCAAAAGGAGGGTCTGCTGAACTTCTCACCCACCTTCCAGGATGTGCTTGGCTGTCTGCACACAGCGCAGGGCTGGAGACACAAAGACTGCTGTGACTCGAATGCCGCTGTCCAGCAGAGCCTCTCCTGGAAAACAAGGTAGGAAACACCCTTCATGCATCAGCCCAGGATGAGGGTTTACCTTGGTGGTGTGCAGGGATGTATGGGGCATCTACCCACTGCTGTACACACCTGCAGGATCCCCCACCAGGTCAGGGTAGAAACTGCAACTGTGACGAGTAATCACTCTAGTGACTACATTACACTGTATGGTGGAGGGGGATGGCCCAGGGGTCAGTGAGCCCGTAGGTAGTGGAGGTTCCTCCCAGCTGGCCACAGAGCAGGAATGAGAGGAAACCAAAGGGGGATGTACTTGGCATGTGACCCATGTTCCTTGGCTGTGTTGAGAAATGGAGGGGCCCATGTTACAAGGCATGGGTGTGACCTCAGAAGCAGAGAGTGGCCAATAGCAGCCAGGGAAGGCCCCAGTCCTGCACCCGTGAGGACGAGAGTTCTAATCATAGCCTGGGTGAGTCTGGAAGGAGCCATGGGCTCCAGATAGAAGTGACTCTGTGGACCCTGCTCAAGTCAGATCTGCACTGTAGGCTTAACGTGGACATTGCTTTATACCTTCATGGTCATCTAGTTGGTCACTTCAAGGCCATCCATGGCTTGTGCAATGATAGGCTGTAATCCAACCATGTTTTCTTTGTGACACTGGAAGTGACTTTTCACCCACACAAGATACACACACGTTGGGAGCTGTTCAAACATCTCCATAAGTATTCAGGCACAAAGACAGGACTTCTGGGACACACATACACATCATATACATACACATGTGTGCATTGCCCTGAGGGAGAAGGGACTCTGTGGGGCTGTGTGTGGCTGGTGTATCCCAACTTCAGAGCCAACCGTTGTCTCACTGGGAGCCTGAAACAGCTACAGTATGAATGTGGCATCCTCATCCAGAGAGCTGGCAGGGAAGCACTATGTGTTCATGCAAGAAGCAGGAGAGCTGGTTCTACTAGGTTCCTTTTACTAACCAGCCAGAGACTGGGGTGCCCGTTTGTCCCCTTAGGTTCAGCTTCCTGAATTTATAAAATGCAAACCAGATGAACTCAACAATCTCATCAGCTCCCCAGATTAGATCTAATGGAAGGAGAATACCCAGTCATTAACTCAAAGCTCTGAGTGCAATATAACCCATGAGGGCATGTGCCGTGTGTGTGTGTGTGTGTGTGTGTGTGTGTGTGTGTGTGTGTGTATATGGAGGTCAGAGATCAACCTCAAAAGTCATCCTCAGGAATGCTCTCCACCCTTTAAGACAGCATTTCTCACTGGCCTGGAAACTCACCGTGTAGGCTAGGCTAGGCTGGCCGGCCCCGGAGCTGGCTTGCTAGGGAGCAGCAGCCTGTCTCCATGTCCCTAGCACAGGGAATACGAGTGCACACCACCACACCCAGCTTTTTTCATGTAGATTCTGAGTATCAGATCCAGGTGCTTCTGCTTGCACAGCAAACACTTGGCCGACTGAGCCGACTCCCCAGCTTGGTGTTAATTTTATAAGTGACACTCTTGGTGCATCTGATATTTATTGATCTCTCCTCTCCCTACGGTGTCCCTCTCCCCGTATTTCATTGCTCACATCACCAACCATCCATTACTGGATCAGACTGCTCCAATTTTGGTCACTAGCTGTGTGACCCTAGTTAAATCATCTAACACCTCTGTGGTGGTTTAAATGAGAACACTCCACCCCAGCTCATATATTTGAATATTTGGTCCCCAGTTAGTGGAACTGTTTGGGAAGGATTAGGAGGTGTGGCCTTGTTGGAGGAGGTGTGTCACTGGAGGTTGGGCTTTGAGGTTTCAAAAGCTCATGTCAAGTCCAGGCTCCCTCTGCCTCCTGCCTGTGGATCAGGAAATAAACCCTCAGTTACTGCTATAGCACCATGCTAGCCTGCCTGCATGCATGCATGCTCCCTGCCATGATGATCACGGGCTAATCCTCTGAAACTGTAAGCAAGCTCTCAATTACATGCTTCCTTTTATAAGTTGCCTTGATCACATCTCTTCACAGCAATGAAACAGTCACTAAGACAATCTCTGTGTCCCTGTATGGGCAGAGTATGGAAGGCATCAGCACTAATGTCAAAGGATGCATGGCAGGGGCTCAGTGTGCACAGCTAAGATCCTTATTATCACTTTCTCTCTGGTGGGAACACACTTAAACATACCTGTGATGATATATTTTGTATCCTAATAAAACTTGCCTGAAGATCAGAGGACAGAACAAGCCACTAGATTAAACATAGAGGCCAGGCAGTGGTGGCACACACCTTTAATCCTAGCATGTGGGAGGCAGAGATCAGTTTGGATCTCTGTGAGTTCAAAGCCACCATGGACTACATGAGATTGACTCAGTCTAGGAGAGAAACAGAGCCAGGCAGTGGTGACACACACCTTTAATCCCAGCACTTGAGATCTCACACCTTTAATCCCAGTATGTGGGAAGTCACATGCCTTCAAGCCCAGCAATAGGAAGTAAGTAATATGGTGGGCAGAGAAAGGTATATAAGGCGTGAGGAGACAGGAACTAGAGGTTTTTTTTCAGGCTGAGAAGTCCTAGAGGTAAGAGGTGTCTGTGGCTTGTTCCTTTGTCTCTCTGATCTTTCAGCAATTACCCCAATATCAGGCAATGGGTTTTTATTATAAGACCTATTAGAATTCGAGCTACACATACCAGCAAGTCTGGCCTGGAAAATTCCACAGGATGATAAGGGCGGATCATTTTCAAAGTCTTTGATACCATTGCTCCTCCTGGGCAGGCTGCGGGGGAAGTTCAGGTCTGGCCTGTAGTATTTTCCTAAAGTAGAAACAAGTGGCAGACATCTGGGACCACTGAATCAGATCCATTTGTCCCTCAAGATCCCCAAACCGAGATCCACATGGGAAGGGTATTGCCTAAGTCCTTGCCAATGCTGTTGTTTCTGGAATGTTCTGTGATGTGGATTCAATTCATGGAGCAAATATTGCTCTGCAGGCCTGTAACATATTCTCAAATGCAGAGCACATAGGTTTGAGCCCCAGGGACTATGAGCCTACTTCATCCTCTCAGCCCTCATCACTCACACAAGGGAGAGGAAGCGTGTCTCTCCAAGACAGGCTTCTGAGTGGGTATCCGTTAACTGGGGGCAGTATGAAGCCTCCTGGGTGTATTGCTGATGTTGGGACAGTCCACACTTGGCTGGAGGTACCCCACCTTAGGAACTCTTCAGTCAGGGGCTTAAATGTAGGACCAGAAAACAGGGGCTGCATGACACTGTGGTCCCCTTGAATTTGACATTGGCCTCTCAGATCTGTCAATCTGGTAGGAATTCTGACCCTTAGCTATGAGCTGTGGGACCAGAAACAAGTGGCTGAACCTCTCTCATCATAGAAAAGGGGAAACCAGAATTGCCACATGTCACTGGACTGGTGCCAAGGGCCTGGCTCAGACATGTGGCCAATGTGTATGTGGGTGGGTGTCCATACCCACCCAAGTGACCCCAAAGCCATCTCCCAGCAGCAGCTGTGCTATGGCTGCTCTAGAGGACAGTACTGCTGGGATCTAGGGCCCCTCAAGGACACAGAGACAGTTTGTCTAGAGTCACCCGGACTCAACCTACCATCAGTGGTAGTGCACTGCTGTAGCCAAGACTTCCCAAAGACCTGGTCCACTCTCTCCCCGTGGCGTACTACCAGCACGCCTCTCCTCACGATGGTAGCCTGGAGCAGGAGCAATGGGACACGGAGTTATTAATTAGATTTAATACTCTACAGTATCTGCCAGCTGTTGCCTAGAGATAGAGTGTCTCCCAAGCTGTTCAGCCACTGGGGTCAGGCTGACAGCCTTCATTCACAGCGATGAGGCTGGGGTCGCCCCATCATAGACATGTACTTTTCAACCTTTTTGTCTCTTTCAAGTATCTATCTATCTACTATCTATCTATCTATCTTCAATCATCTATCAACCTATGGTGATTGTAATAGGAAGTGTTCCCTATAGGCTTAGGTATTTGAACACTTGGTCCCCAGTTGGCAGTGCTGCTTGGGGAGGGTTTAGTAAGCGCACCCTTGTTGGAGGAAGTACATCATTGGACTTAGACGAAAGCATGGCTCTACTTTCAGTTTGCGCTCCATGTTTCGTCCTTACATTTGAAGATGTGAACTGTCGGCTTCCTGTTCTTGCCTGCTGCTGTGCCTTCCCACCACGATGGACTGAAGACCAGCAACACTCTAGGAATCCTCTGGGACTCCAGCACTAAACGGAGACTGCTGGAATCCAGCCTCCTGGACTGAACACCTACTGGATTCTTGGCCTTTCCACTGGGAGACAGCCACTGTTGGACTAGCAGGACCACAGTCTGTGAACCACTCTAGTAACTGCTTTTAATACATATGTATTCTATCAGTTCTGTTGCTCTAGAGAAATCAGACTAATATAAACTGTAAGCCAAATAAACTTTCTCTTATAAGTTGCCTTGGTTGTAGTGTTTTATCACAGCAAAAGAAAAATACATAGTCATTATCTATCAATGTACTATCCACCATCTTATCTATTCATCTATCACCTTCCAATAATCTACCTACCTACTATCTATCTATCTATCTATCTATCTATCTATCTATCTATCTATCTATCTATCTATCTATCTATCATCTATCTATCTATCAATCATCTATCTATCTGTCTGTCTGTCTATCTGTCTGTCTATCTATCATCTTTCTTCCTCTCTACCTCCCTCATTCCCTCCTCCCTTCCTTTCGTCTCTTTCTTGCTATTTCCTCTCCTTTCTCTATCACATGTCAAGCTATTTATAGTTTCCTCATTTACTGCTGCTCCTCCTTTCCTGAGAAGCCCTCCAGGACTACCCATGTTTGAACCCACCCCAAGGTAGCTTTCTTGCTGCACCCAGGTATGTGTTTTTCCTCTGAGCACCCAGGTAAGAAGTCTTGCTCCTCTTCTTCATTGTCTTCCTCTAGTTGGACAACCTCTGCTTGCCCAAGTGCTCTTAGTGAGCAGGACAGCATCCCTCAGTGCACCTGAGGTAGGCTGAGAACTCCTGCAGGTACCAAAATTCACAGATGCTCAAGTCTCTTGTATACAATGACATGATATTTGCATTGATCGTAGACACATCCCCTGTGTATTCTAACTCATCTCAGGCAACTTAAACACCTAATGTCGTTTAATGTCATGCGAACAATAGCTGTGTTGTATTGTTTAGAGAACAGTGGCAGGGAAAGTCTGTATGTGTTCAGTACTGGTGAAACTACTGTCTCCCTTCCTTCCTTCCTTCCTTCCTTCCTTCCTTCCTTCCTTCCTTCCTTCCTTCCTTCCCTCCCTCCCTCCCTCCCTCCCTCCCTCCCTTCCTTCTTTTCTTCTTTTCTTTTGAGACATGGTCTGACACTGTAGCCCAGGCTGCCCTGGAACTTCCTATGTACCCCAGGTTGGTCTCAGGCTCACAGCAATCCCCCTGCCTCTACCTCCCAAGTGCTGGGGTTACAGACATGTGTCACCACAGCCAGTTTGGATCTTGAATGTCATTCAAAGACTTGCATGTGGAAGGCTTGGTTGTCAGCCTATGAAACTGCTGAGACAGGGACCTTTAGGAGGCAGGGCCTGGTGGGAAGGAGTTAGGTCACTGGATTGTGACTTTGAAGAGTTATTGGGACCCAGCTCCTTCCTCTCTTTGTTTTCTGGCTTCTGTCAGGTAACCAAGTCTCCTCTGCCATCTGCCTTCATCACGGTAAGTTGCACCACCAGAGGCCCAAAGCAACAGGACCCAATGATGAAGGACGGAAGACACTAAGACCATAACAAACCAAAACAAATATTCGATTTTTTTTGAAGCTGGTCATTTTAGGTATTTTGATGCACTACTGGGGAGCTGATTAAGACAAGATGTAGTCTTCTATAATGATTTCCACCCCCAGTTGGTTGAGTCGGTGGATAAAAGAAACCTGTGATGTAGGGATCCAGAGGCCATATTTTATTTTGTTTTAATTGTTTGCCTGACAGTGTCCAGCAGCCTCAGGTCACAGGAGGCAACAGCTCTCTGGAACATTCCTTCCTTTTCAGGCTGTCCTTTGTACTTCCCAGTCACAAGGTACCTGCCCATTATGCTCTTGGGAAGGCATTGCTGAGGGTCCTTAGCAGTGATGCATCATTCTTCAGGAGGGGCTCCTATGTGTGTGGGGGTCCATTCTCACTTGGGAGAAAGGCCAAATCTAGCAGCTAATGTCTACCAAGGTGTTGAACCAGCAAGCATGGCTTACTAGCAAACACAAAACAAAACAAAAAACAAACCAAAACAAGAAAACCAACCAACCAACCAACCAACCAACCAACCAACCAACCAGGGTCCTGTTACCTGCAAAGCCTGTATGCTGCTAATGCTCCTTGACATTGACGGGGTGTGGAATTCTCCATTTCTCCTGCTGCTGGCTTCACCATCCTTCCTAGAGTTCAGGTCCATGGCTAGACTAAATGTATATGTCCTGTGGGGGAAGAGGAGAGGCAGTGAATAGACGCAGAAGATCTTGTTACCGTGGTATCTGATTATGGATGTTCCTGGGAAATCTGTCTCAACCTCTACAGTAAGAATCAAGACCACAAAATAAGACGGATGTGCAGAGTGCTTTGGACAGGACTCGTGAAGCCTGTGGTTAGCTCATCACCCTAGCACCACCATGATGCCAGACCTGCCTCAACACCGTACCCAGGTGTTGTTCAAATGCTATGTTATTTTAGAGACGGCAGCTTCTCCATGTTGCCCAGGCTGGCCATGAACTCCTGGCTCAAGACAGCCTCCCACCTCAACCTTCCAAGTAGCTGGGACTGCAGATGTGCGTTACTGTGCCAAGCTCTGTTTTTAATGTCACTAAGAAGGTAAGGACAGTAGTGGTGAGGCCAGCAGACCTTGAATAAAATAGACCCCATGTGTGTAGGGTAGGTGAGACTCTTAGGACAGGATAGAGGGAGGTCTCCACGGAAGGGCAGATTCTGTCTCCAGGCCACCTTCAGACACAAGCTGTAGCTTCAGATCTTTCCTGGGCCCTGCCTACCAGGCCACCCTGCAGATTTCGGATCTGCCAATCAAAACTTCTGTGTCTCACCCCCATCTCTACAACCTACTGGTTCTGTGCCTTTGGTGAATATCAAATCTGTTTTTCTCACACACCATCCTCTGATTTACCATTTGTTCAGGTGGAAGTAGGTGGGATACTGGAATAGTGGCCAGACACCCTCAAGAGCTGTGGGAGCACGGGAATGTGCTCTGCGGGAGCACGAGGGTGTGTTCTGCGGGAGCACGGGGGGTGTGCTCTGCGGGAGCGTGGGGGTGTGCTCTGCGGGAGCGTGGGGGTGTGCTCTGTGGGAGCACGGGGGTGTGCTCTGTGGGTGCACGGGGATGTGCTCTGTGGGAACATGGGGGTGTGCTCTGTGGGAACATGGGGATATGCTCTGCGGGAGCATGGGGATGTGCTCTGTGGGTGCTGGGTGCTGAGGCACCTGAGGACTTGCCAGGTAACCAGGAAACTGTGAATTACTTAAAGTGCCGTGAGGTGGACAGGTGTTCAGGAACTCAGGTAGGGGAGAGTCAAAGCAAATTGGAGTGAGAACCCCAAGATATGAAACAGCAAGGGGCGTTATACTCACAGGGTTCCTTCCTGTCTGGAAGGAACAGGTAGGTGGCCAGAGAGAGGGGGAATGAGCAACACAGAGCAATGGTCCTGTGGCTCTTCCCTGGAGCAGAAAAGAAGTGATTTCCCCAGGGTAGAAGCCATACAAGGAAAAGTTTCTATAAGCGATTTAAAAATAATTCCCAGCCCCAGTGACAGCAAATTGCTTATGTGATTCTTGGACAGACATTCTGGGCTCTTCTGGGTTGCATCTGTGAGAAGTCCTGCCTATCACCACCCTTTGTGTCTGAGAACCTTTGCTCTCACTTCCTGTTGACCCAGCAGGGTTACTCTCCAATTCTTTTAGGTACAAGGAACATTTTGATTCTAGTCATTATTGGAAACATGGGAAACGGTTGCAACACACTGAAAAAGAAAAGGTCCCCATGATTCGTCAGCCACCGAATTCAACCACTTAATCTTCTCCGCATCCACCCATATTTAGACTCTAACCCAGTTTTTCGGGAAAAGCAGATTGCAAAGTTGAGTTTCAGAAGGTGGAGTATTATGGGCTGCAATAAGGCAGGAGTGGTCTTGCTGAGTAGGCTCCTGGTTATCTGGGGGGTGGGAACAACAACCCTAAGCCCCTCAGGGTTGTGGGTGATGTACCAGGTGGGTGGATGGGGATGGAGGGGCAGGCTGAGGAGGCAGTCGTGAGGGGACTCAACTCTGTTGAGGGTTTGAGGGGCAGCAGAGGTCAGTGTGTCTGGAGCAGAAGGAGCCAAGGGAGGAGAGGCATGCAACAGAGGAGCTTTTGTGGGTGCAGAAGCCAGATGCTATAGGTTCACCTGAGGTTTGTGCCTGGAGTATGAGGAGCAGTTAGATTTGGTGACTATGTGAACAGCAGCTCTTGATAAACTAGATACAGAGCCTGGGCAATGGGTGATGGGGAGGATTCCACACCAGGCTTCTCTCTCTTCCCCTCCCCCATCCTCCTCTCGCTCACATCCTCTCTCTGCAGTGTTAGGGATCATACCTGGGCCTCCCACATTAGACAAGTGCTTTACCACTGACACGTATCCAAGCTCGACTCTGGGCTTTCTAGCTGAGTGATAGGAAAGAGTGAATTGCTCTTACACGAGATGAGGAGTTTGGGAAGGGCTGACGTGGCCTGCTTTAAGTCTGGATCTCCTCTAGTGAGATGCAGCTGCACGTGGCACCACTGAGCCGGCGTTGGGTGAGAGAATATGGCTCAGGACCAGCTGGGGCCAGAGTCAAAGGAGAGGTTCAGGCAGGAACCTGCTCAGACAGACGCCTTTCACAGGAGTGTGGAGTCCACAGCGTCTTGTTCTGTCCTGTGATGCCCCTTGTCATTCTGAACGTAAAGAGGGCATGAATGTCAAGCAGTGACTGGTCACCATCAAAGACAGGCCTACTAAGCTTTCTGAGATACCCGGCTGCTTCTGCACCATCCAAGTTCTCCCAGCCCAGAAGCCAGAGACACGCTTTCTATTTATTTCTTATCTCTGCCAGGCTTTGACTTTGGTGAACTATGTGGATGGGGTATAAATACCATTGATGTCTTTCACTCTTCCCCACCAGCTTCTGTGGGGCTCCCAGACATGGATTCCCAGGATGCCAAGTAAGCCTCTCTGTCACCCAATACCTGGTCTGCTCCACTCAGCTGTCGCCTTTCCTTCGAGCTAAAACCCTGTTTTGATTTTTTAATGTATTACACCATGAATGTCTTCTTTAAAATAATATATTTTTGAGACAGGGTCTCACAACATATGCCAGGTTGGCCTTAGACTAACTATGTAGCCAAGGATAACTTTGAACTCCTGATCCTCCAGCCAAGTGCTGGGACTACAGGTGTGCACCGCCACATCTAGGTTTAGGGGTTGCTGCGGATCAAACCCAGGCTGGGCAAGGACTCGACGAGCTGAGCCGCAGGCTGACCCCCCCTCATCACTTTGCTCCCAGAATCTTCTCAGCTCTTCTCTCCTGCTGTTTCTTCCAGATAAAAATGCTTCATTCTTTCTGTGACATTCAAACAAACGATCGCACCAGGACTTTGTCCTAAATGTCATCAAACCCGGAAGTAACTCTGAAGTTGACAGGTCCTTGTGATTCACTCTCCTTAACCACCCATAAGGTAGGTTTTTATTTACTCAGCCCTTTTCTTATAACAGATTATCATATGGCAGTCAACAGCTCCCTGTGATTCCAGCCTGAGACCTGTCTAGAGCAATATGGTATCATTCACCCTGCATCTTGGCTACAGCTGTCTGCCTGACCCCTGTGACCTTTGTGGCATTTTTGTAGGTTGGAACCTCCAGCTTGTCCTTCCATGACCAGGAAAGCCCCATTCCTGTCTGTCTCTGTCTCCAAACCCCACCATCGCAGAGAATCTCCAACAAAGAAAAGGCGCCCAAAAGCCCAGTTCTGCATTCCTAGTGACGAGATTGTAACTTCCTCCCCTGCTGCCGCCAGCAGCCCGAGTCCCTGCCTAAGCATTCCAGCTTTTGACCTTACTTGGGCACAAACCCAGCTTGTGGCGGATGCGTCATCACCCCTCGCCTACAGGCTATATAATCTCCTCGCTTTAGTTCAGGCGTGTGGCTTCTCTGGCCTCCATCCCTGGGACGGGAGAACCCACCTGGGAATTGCTTTGCTCAAATAAACCTGTTATTATAATTTTTCAATTTGGCTTAATCTGGTTTGCTGCGTTGGCAGAGAAACCTGTTATCCAGGTATAGAAAAACCTATTGATTTTGACATAGTTCATGCATTTAAATGTTTCATTTTATTTTATGTATTCTGAAGTTTTGCCTGTGTGTATGTCTGTCCATCATGCATATGCCTGATATCCATGGAGGCTGGAGGAGGGCCTCAGATCCCCTGGGACTGGAGTTACAGATAGTTGTGAGCTACGAAGTTGGTGCTGGGAATTGAACCTGGGTCCTCTGAGAGCACTCAGCTCTTAACTGCTGAGCCATTTATTTAGTCTTACCATGTATTTTTTGGTTACCTGTAAGTTATGGTCCTCTGTCCCTGTCATTGTGTCCTGTCCTGTCTTGATTTGTAACCTTTTATGGGCTCTTCCAGATGGACTTGGGCTGGAGCGAGGGCTCAGCCGTTAGAGGCTAGGCACACAACCAAAGGGGCATGGACTTTCCTCATGCATTCTCACACTGCAGACGCCAGTGGGTTGAAATGCCGGCGTCTGTGGCTCCCGTAGCTGAAGAGTGACACACACCGGAGCCGCTCACAGTCCCTCTTCAACGAGCCTGTCACACAGGGCAGGTACAGCTGAAACATCCTGACTCAGGAAGTACTGGTTGCTTTCTTCTTCCTGAGGGCAAGGCGAGGACACCTGTGTAACCCGGGGCTCGTGATCAGACAGTAAAACCATTGTTATCTCTGAGGGACATCTGTGAACTTTACAGTCAGAGAGGAAGTCAAGTTTGTCCACTAGTCTTTCAATTAAAAATGCAAGCGAGAGGGTGGTGGGCGTGTTGGTGGTAGAGGGAGAGAAGGGAGCGTGTGACATTTTTGTTTTTCTCTTGGACTTAAGGGAGTCAGTTAGTGGTTAACTTGTGCCATAGAAATAGATGTTTCCATTCTCCTTTGTTCTTAGAAGGGGGTCACCCCAGTGTGTGGCATTTCAAAGGCCAAGTCACCGTGTTAGTATCCTCGGGTTACTGTCACACAGACTGGGGCTTCTGTGACAGAACAGGTTTCATTTTCTCACTGCCCTGGAGAGTGGGAGGTCCAAGATCAAGGGGCTTGTGATTCATCTTGAGGATTCTGTCCTGGGCTTGAAGATAAGATGGCATCTTCCCCCTGGGTCCTCAATGATCCTCCCTCTGAACAAAGTAAGACTGGATAAGGGATCTTGTTTTACCTTAATTTAAAGGTCTTTTTCTTAAAAACAAAAAAACAAAACACCCACCCGGGCTTCAATATAGGAGTTTTGGGAGGGAGACATCTCATCCTACAACAGTACCCTTGCTATGTCGGCATCTCCTGCCACCAGCTTTGTGGGATTCGACGTCTTCTGTGATGGAATCGCCCTCACGTGGTTGGAAGATGGCTTCAGCTTCTCCTGGGCTCTAACTTCCAGCCGTTGCCTCTCTGAGCTACAGCCAGGCTGTATACATGCACCCTGTGAAGATGTCTGAAACAGGTAGCTCAGGCGTGTGCCCTCCCCCGCAGCAGCCACCTTCCGGTAACCCGTGATTTCAAAATAACAGGCTTGTGCCGGATCAGGCCTACTGGTCCTCAGAATCCTGGAGCCACCAGCTTAAAGGCTGAAGAGGTTACACTGCTGGTAGTGGGTTGTAGGTAAATCACAATGTGTTTACACGGCAGCCACCTCCAGGGCTGGGGAGGTGTTCTCTGAGCAGGAAGGGGCCTCTTCCCACGTGGTTTGCACATCTTCCCCTGGGCCGTGGCGTACCAGTGATTCTTCCCTGTGTGAGTCCTGTGGCCTTGAGAGATAGATATCAAATGTCTAGACAGCAAGCTGTCTGCCCACTGGCCAACTATCTGTGCACACAGCTGTCCGATTACCCCCCCCCCCTTAACTCTTTCATGACACATTCAGATATGCTGGGGCCTCTCTTGAGACAGGATCTCACTGTGTAGCCCTGGCCACCTTGGAACTCACAGAGGTCTGCCTGCCTCTGCTTCCTAAATCCAGGGATTAAAGCTGAGCATCACCATGTTTAAAGCTGAGCATCATCATGCCCCGATTTTAAACCTCTTTAAACATTTGAAAGGATGTTTAGCACCGTGAGAGGCCATAGCCAACCTACTGCCACCTCCCAGCCTACAGTCCTCCCTCAGTCAGCTGGGGGGGGGGGCTTGCTGCTATCCTGTGAGGAAGGGGTGATTCTGATACGGGGGGTCCCCATCAGGTACGCCACAGCATTCAGCCAGAACTTGTTTTTCTTGCAATTTTTGTGACTATACACTGGTTCCTATCCGAAAGCAGTCTCTCAGGAAGGTCAGGTCACAAGGTGGGACACTTAGGCAGGTGACACATTGACAGGGAAGTGGAATGTTGCTAGCCACAGCTCGCTGCAGAGGCTCTGCTGTAGCTGCAGAATCCAGGCTTGTCCCTTGCCTGGTGGCTCCTCTGCCAGAGTGAGGTTTTCTGCCCCGGCTGTGGTGAGGAGGACGGGGGGCTACAGGCCACCCAAGCCCCAGCCTCCTGGACTCTGATGCCAACATCTCCTGTCTTAAGTTCTGCCAACTGTTTCTAAAGCTGCTGACTGATCACGTGGGGTCTGCAGGAAACCAAAGATTCCTTGATTTTGTGATATTGTTCATCCCGTCACCACCCAAGCTGGGAACTCAGCGTTCACAGGAGGGTGTCTTCCGCTCTCTCTACAGGCCCTTGTGACTCAGTGGATCATGAGCCGACAGTTGATATAAAGACCTTGGAATCGTGGCTGAATTTGCTCTTCTGAGTTTGTAGATATGCTCCTCAGCTCTAATTATCTTAGCATATGAGGCTAAGATGACATGGAATGACCCACTGCAGAACTAGCTGAATCCGTGCATTTTAAAAGCTATTTTATATCAGTGTATATGACAGATTCCTAACTGCATGTAAGAATCCATGGTTGGCTCAGTTGCCTAGCATACATGAAACCCCTGTGATTGCTCATGCCTGTAATACCAGTACTCTGGAGCTGGAGGCAGGAGGATCAGAAGTTCAAGGTAATCCTTGGCTATATAGTGAGCAACATAGTAAGTCCCCGGCAGCCTGGGTTACATGAGATCCTGCCTGGGTAGGGGTGGCGAGGGACCTACTCTGGTAACTGCATTTGGTGGGGGAAGGGGGAAGGGCACAAATGCTGTCCCTGGCCTGTCATACAAACTCAAATGTAAGCTTAATTAATGGGAAGAAACAGTAGCATAGGGCTCTTCGGATCTCACTTAATATTTTCTGGAAAAATCTCCATTTTAAAAAAAATAATAGTTTCTTGCTAAGTCTAGTTATTTTTCCCATGGCTACACTTTTAGAAAAAGGTTTTGTAAAAATGACCAAAATCAATCATTTGCTTTAAATATTCAAAATACGCTGCTTCTTAATTTATTCTAAACAGAAGTTTTAGCTACCAGAACTTTCACCTCACTCTTTAGCTTCCAATAGGCACATAAATGAAACGGTACGGTTTCCACAGCTTTGCAAGCTGCGGGCCAGCTTTGATAAGAAGAGATACAGGAAAAAGCTTCCTGGATATAGGGAGGCTAAAAAATCTGTCCACAGATAATGTCCAGCAAGCATGCATAACACACACGCACAACATGCTTGTGTGCACATAAACACACACACACACACACACACACACACGCACGCACGCACGCACGCATGCACGCACGCACAGTGAAAAAGCAAATAAGAAGCCATGGTTATTACTAGCAGAGTGCATATGGAGTGTGAGGTGACAGCCACAGGTTTGAGACACAGACATAGGAAGCTGGGGCAAGGTTCCAGCCAAACGCTTAGCAACATTGTTCATGGGGAACAGACCTGGTAAAGAATGAAGTTGGCTAAGTAGCTCAGGCTGTCTCTAAGCACAGTGTCAAAGCTGTCACCATGCTTCTCCTTTTTGCTCATAGTAAAATGGGAGAGGAGACAGATATGTTGAGGGAGGAACCAATAAATTCAAAAAGCAACACCACCCTAGTTCTGATCATTCTGAAAATCCTTAGCCTTGACAGATGGTGCTAAATGCTAAAATAAAGAGATTGGCCAACTGTGCTGGAAGAAACGAACCATCAGGACCATGCCAGCTTCCAGGAAGTACATTTCACCAACAGCCACATGAGCTTAGGGAAGGATCACAGCCTTGTAGGACCCCAAGCAGACGACCCAGTTAAATTTGTGTCCTTTGGTTCTAGAACACTAGAAAATTGCTAACCCTCCTTAGAATGCTACGAGGCCCAGCTCTGACCTCTGTGTGCACTGTGTGATGTCCATAAAAAGGAAGTATTTCACAGTACTATCTCAGAAGAGCAAGTGAAGCCATCTGATTTCCAGAGGGTTATCAGCAGAACCATAAATAGATCACATGTCTACTGTGTGGGCAGAGGAACAATGTGGCCAGCATGGGGACTGTTTTTCTAAGGACAGAACCATCTAGAAGCCCATCACCACCATGCCCACTGTTTCAGGTGGTAACAGGCACAGAGAGGGCAGTTCTCACCTGTGCTTAACCCAGGTGTCAGCCTCATTGGCTCGCTCTGTGTAGTTCTCTGGCAAGAAGCCTCGGCAGCCAGTCCGATGTGAGATCCCGAGGGCCCAGCCCTCACTGGCTTCCTCCTGCTGAGTGGGATCCACGAAGATGTAGTCACCAGGCCTGAGCATCAGCTCGTCTTCGTTCTGGGGTTTGTACTGGAACAGCGCCTTCAGGGTCTAGAAAGGAGGTGGTAGACCCATGTCTTAGTGAGGGTTTGGCTAGGAAACAATTTCAGCAGGAAGCCAGATACCTCCTGTCTAGCCTTCTGGCTCCTCTGAGGTGTCTTATGCCTACAAGCCCCCATCATGCCTTTGCCTAATGATATACAGTGTGGAGCCAGTGAGGAACAGTGTGAAACAGTACCAAATACCAATAAGTTTAATGTCTATCTCCCTTTCTTCTACCCGTCCTTTTGGGTACCCATCCACCAACCCACTTGTCCATTCATTTATCTGCCCACCAACATGTTTGTTCATCCTTTTGTTTACCTACCACCCATCCACCCATCCATTCATCTGTCCATCCACTCACACACCCATTTTCCCACCTATTCATCCATCATCTATCCCTCCATCTACTTTTTCATTCATCTGTCTGTCCATTCATCTACACACTCATTTTCCCATTCATCCATCTGTCATCTGTCTAGTCAGCCATCTGTCCATTTATCTACTCGTCCATCCACCTGCCTACCCACCTCTCAACCCACCTATTCATTCATTCATTCATTCATTCATTCATTCATTCATCTGTCCATCCACTCATCTACCCATTCCTCCCCTCATCCATCCATCTACCCATCCATTCAGACATCTGTCTATCCAACCGTGCATTATTCCACCCATTTATCCATCTATCCACTTATGCATCCACCCACCCATCCATTCATCTGTCATCCACTCACCTACCCATTTTATCATCCATCCATCCATCCATCCATCTATCCATCTGCTTATTCACCTACCTACCCACTCACCTACCCATTTATCCATTCATCCATCATTTATCCATGTATCTGTTTCTTTTATAGGAAAGACCTTACAGTGTGACCAAATGTGTATATCCACCTTCCTTGGTGTGAAGCTATTCACAACTTCTCTTATGACAGGGAATTTGGTGACTCCTTCACACTTATTCCCTGTGTAACATACTTTCTTCCTCAACTAATCAGCTCTTAGGAAAGAAACCTTGGAATGAAGCCCACCAAAATCATTACACAGGGTGAATTAATAAGCAAACCACATATTAACACATCTTGACAATGGGCTTTTCTAATACCACAGGAGAGCTTTCATGGTCTTTTGAAATGATTGTGCATGGCCAACTCAGCTATAAAGGAATGCTACTTTATAAACTGCACATGAGGAGAGGGATCTAGCAGAGGGGAGGCCGGTCTTCTCTTCAGGGAGGGTTGTAGAAGTGAGTGCTGACAGAGGAGCATTTATTTATTCACCTCCTACTGCAACCAAGGCTGGGCTAGCCCACCAGGCGGTCCGGGTCCTCTCACCTGGTAGTGCACAAAACGCATGTCTCGGGAGTACAGGGCAGCTGTCCACTGGCAGGTGTGGCTGGGCTGGATGGCTCTGGCCAGCTGCTCCAGGGTCCTTTGGTGGTGAGGGTAGAACTTATGGGCCAAGGTCAGGTGCAGCTGCTTGGTGCAGGGCTTGACGGTGCAGTCTGTGGAGTCAAGGAAACGTAGGATGCTGAGTATCTCACCCTGAATGTCGAGGGGACATAGGCTGCTAGGTACCCGTTCTGAATGTCAGGTGAGAAGAGGCATGCTGAAAGGTGTCCCTGAATGTCAGTCCTGCCTGCCTGGCACAGACAGAAACCCTATCTGGTCATGCCTGGGTTCTACCATGCCTGCTCCTCAGTGTTGGCTTTTTCTCGACAAGGCAAGGACTGGGCTCTCCCTGTTAGGAAGGATGTGGTTGGACGCTTGCAGAGTTTTTGAAGAAAAACAAAAGGCAGGCACAGGGATATGGCTCAGGTCTTCAGAGCTCTTAGTCTGCATGCTAGCTTAAAGGACAGAAATGTAGTGAACGGCTCCTTCATCCTCTGGTGCACACACGACAGGGCCTAGACTCCAGGACTAGGTTTTTGTTTCGGTTTTAGTTAGAGACAGCATCTCGCGTGTTCTAGACTGCGTTGAACTTGTTATGTAGCTGAGGATGACCTTGAACTTCTGATCCTCCCGCCTCTACCTCCTGAGTGCCAGGATCGTAAGTGTACACTCCCGTACATGGTTTGTGTGTTGCCAGGGATTGAACCTAGGGCCTCACTGTGGCTAGGCAAACACTCTGAGCTACATCCTCACCCCAGACCAACGCCTTTTGCTTGAAGCAGAGTCTCAGGAAGACAATTCCTTGAGCACTGGCCTGTAAAACCCGCAGCATGTCTAACGTTCATTTGCCTTTCCTCACTGGCTGCCCTGGGCGTGCCGAGGCCCAGTCTTCCGGATGGCCTCTAACCTTGAGAACCCCTTGGCTCCTGGTTGGCCTGTGAGTCTTTCAGGTTGATAAAGAACAGAGAGTGGCATCCCCGGGGACAGCCAGGTCTGGGGTCAGCTGGATCACAAAGCATTTCAGACTCTGAGGAGGCAGTCCGGTGTCTTCACAGGAATGGCACAGACTTGGCTGTGGAGAGACCTGTCCTCACCTTTGTCCTCATCGCCACAGGGGCCTTGGCTGACAGTCACGCTCTGACTTGGTTTGCTTTTTGATGGCCAGGACTTGAGGACAAAGATAGCTGGTTCCAGACTCTGGAGTCCACGGAGGACTTTCAATGCCCTAAAGCTGCTTGTCACCTCTCCGTGCAGGCCATGAAGCAAACAGGACTTGTCATCCCCCTTATGAAAGTTCTGGAAGGTACAGGCACCATGACGCTAGGTTCACCACAGCGTTCTCCACCCAGGGGACTTTAGCACCAGCTAGACCCTGGCTAGGTCCCTGAACCCCAAGCTTCTGGGAAAGCAGCCTGCAAAGGTGGCATGAAGGTGTGGGTAGGTGATGGGAAATTCCTTTTGTGACCCTTTTCAGCAGTTGGGCAGAGTGGGTTCCCCTTGTGAGTCAGCACAGCCTGGAAAAGATCTGGTCTGGCTTCCCCGGAGACCCAGGGGTGAGTCATGCTGACTTCTTAATAGGCTTTTGTTTTTCCTCTGTTGCCCCGTGTCCCTGGGTTCAGTTTCACCAAGAGGGCTGGTATGAGCAGGAAGGGACTCAGGACACATCTGAGCTGTCATCCCAGGAGAGTCTCCTAGCCTCTCTCGGGTCAGACTAAGGCATACATAACCTAGGAAGGCAGGAAGAGCCTGTTCGGGGTCAGGAGATAGATAGAGCTCAGGGCCAGCTCTCCCAGGAAGTGAGGCTTATTATCAACACAGAGCCCTGGTCATGTTCAATGAGGCAAATGCTCAGTTCCAGGCCACCAGGATGGGGGAGCATGGCACTCACTTCCTGCTGCAACAGGGTATCAAAACTGGGTGGCATAAACAACAGTTTATTGTCTTAGAAATCTGGAGGCCGGAAGTTCAAAATCCAGGTGAGGACAGAGCTACATTCCTTCCGAAGGCTCTGGGAGTGGGTCCTTTGGTGTCACCCAGCTCCTAGTGGCCCCAGGCATCCCTTGGCTATGGCTCTATCCCACCCATCTCTGCCTCTGTGTTCAAGTGGCCTCCTTGTCATTGCCATGTGTCCTTTTCGGGACACCAGGTATTGATTTAGGGTCACTTTACCCCAGTGTGACCTCATTTTAACTAATTGCATCTTTAAAGAGCCCGCTGTTAAATAAGGTCCCATTCTGGGGTTCCTGGTGGGAGGGGACCTTGTATAAACTAGTACAGAGATGCTAGATAGGGATTCCTGCTGGGCAGTGTAGTTTCCTCATCATTCTTCCCTCCCTTCCCTTTCTTCCTTCCTTCTTTCCTTCTTTCGTTCCTCTCTCTCTCTCTCTCTCTCTCTCTCTCTCTCTCTCTCTCTCTCTCTCTCTCTTTCTGAGACAGGGTCTCATGTAATAAAGGTGTGACTCACACTTGCTATGTAGTGAAGGATGTCCTTGAACTTCTGATCCTCTTTGCCTCCCCTTTCCAGATTACAGGTATGTGGACCTTATGCCTGGGATACATAGCACTGAGGATTGAACCTCATGTCCTAGCCAGCACTCTTCCCAACTGATATATACCCCTGGAACTTCCTTCCTCCTTTAAAGGTGAGGCCTATAAGACCCATCGAGGGGCATGGAGATGGGTGTCTGTCTGAGGACGGTGGCTGGTGTGCTGTTTCTGGACAAGAACCAAACTAGCCTCTGGAGGTTGGACATTAATGAGCCATCACCACAGACAGGAGATAGTCTACCAAAACCTTAGGTATGGCTCTCCTGGGACCCAAAGGGTATGGTGTGTCTGCCCACAGCTGGGGTGCCCTACCTGCCAAGACTGATGCCTCCGTGGCAAACGCCATGGCGAATTCTCTGATGACATCAGCAGGGCTGTCGTTGATGAAGAAGCCGAGGTAGCTGATAGAAGAATGGAGAACAAGAGGAACCAGGGTAGGAAAGGAGCTCAGGATCCTGTCCCCTGCACGCCTCAGAGCCTCATACAAACACTCCACCTTATGGTCTTCACACTAAGAGAAGAGAAGCAGAGAACGTGTATCCTCAGTGTTTGCTGAATTAATTCACCTGTTGAGAATCAAGGCTTAATCACTATGGCCAGTTCTCCATCCAAGGCACTGGGATACTCCTATGCAGCCCCTGCAGTTATGGAGTAAAGGGTCACCACCCCCATATTTTCTGATCGGTTATTTGAGGCATCTTGGGTAAGAGTCTCTCTGGAATATAATCTCCTTTACGTGCCTAGGTTGGAACTCCCCTGTCACTGTTCCCTGTTACCTCCCTGGTCACTCCTCTTTCCTTCTGTGCTCCTTGCTTGTCTCAGTGTTTGTGTGTTAGCTTCTGGAAGTCTCCAATCAACTCGGAGAAAGCTCATGGTACCCCATGGGCTCCCAGCTCAGACCCCCAGAAAGCAACGGTTTAGTTCTGTCCCCAGAGATCTCTCAGTCTCAGGCACACAGAGGTGCTTTGTGGATGCTTGGGAGGTGTTGTTTTCTAGGAGACAGCTTCTGGAAGCTTCCTTCTTGCACATTATGCCTTACGTTCCTCTAGCACCGTGGAGTGGCAGGAGAAGGCTCTGCCCGGCTGTCCCAAGATCAGGCGGGCCCTTCTCTAGCTCATCAGACAGAGATATAGAGGAAATGGCTTTGGGTCTTCTTCCTTGTACTCAGACCTTCTCTTTGTCAGCAAGTGTGCATCCTCTTGTCTTGGCAATGGTACCTGGTACCTGGGGAGGCTGCTGACTTGACCTTTTTTTTTTTTTTTCTTCCTCAGAGGGCCAGGCCCTGACATAGGGAAGACCCTGGTTATGTCCAACCTAAATCAGTACTCTTCAATACTTCAATATTGTCATCACACAGGGGGCTCTTGCTTTGTTCAGGACTTCACTAATCTCTGGGTAGCTAAGGACCAGGGCAGCATCTGCCTTCCTAGGGGCATATCACCCTCATAGCACCCGAATGCACCCCTAGAGATACTGACAGAAAGACACAGAGAGCCTGAGGTTGTACCTCCTTCTGCCTGGGGGAGCTGAAGACTAAAATGAATTGGGTCCTGAAGGATGAATTGAAGTTGGCCAGAGGAAGGAAAAGATTCCCACCAAGGAGCCAGCTCATGCTAGTGTCTTGATTAAAATAAATCAGTTGTGTTCTATTGCTGCCTAGTTACTAGAGACAATTGGCATCAGCTGCAATTGGTGAGCGCTGAAGGCCTCTGGGGTGGACTCACCGTGAAAAAGTCACAGAGTGTCACGTGAGGGAAGACCTCATGAGCTCTGTTCTTCGCACACTGGCGCTTGCTCTCCCTCCAGAACTCTTGGAGTTTTTCCAGCAAGGGCCCCGTGGGGCAGAGGAAGAGGGCGTACTCCTGGGGGATGGGGTCATCCAGAGAAGGGTCACTGCAGTGGCCATGCAGCCTGCAACAGAAAACACCCTCATATCAACTGGAGCTGTCCCCATCGAGGACATGCGACAGCAGGGACGCCGGCTCAAAGATAGGGGCATGCTGCTCTCACACAAACACATTGGTGCTGTGGCCATCCCTTAAAGATGGTGTCCAGTGGTGGAGCTGTGTGGCTCCAGGCTAGACCAATGCATACCTGTTCTCAGTCCCATTTATAGTCTGCCAACGCAACCAAAGACAGAGGGGGCTCAGACCCCAGTCTTCAGGAGAATCCTGGTCTAGGTACCTTTGTGGTATAGAAACACGGAAAATTTTTCACATTTTAACTTCACCACAGACTTCAAATTAAATGGAAAAATTGAAACCACAGAAGACTGGACAAAATTTAGATGAATACTGCTCTTTTTTTTTTTTTTGACTCAAGAAATATTTATTTAATTATTTATATTAAAAAAGCGTTTGTTTATTTATTTATTTATTGAGGCAGATCTGTCCACACACCAGGTGGGTCTAGTGGTGAGTCAGTCTGCTCCTCTGGGCCTCCTCACTGCTGGGCTTACAGGTGTGAGCCACCACACCTGGCTAAGAAAATCACTCTAAAGACAGGAAAACTGGATGCACAGCACCAAATAGAAGTTCATCACAAAACAGGTAAAAAAACGGAAAAGACACAATTTCCCTTTATTGGTCGAGTTAACATAGGCGTCTATTTCAAAGGTTCAAGGCTATTTTCCACATGTCTGAAGTGCAGCAAGACCACAGGCTACAGCTCTGCAGCCCTTACTTAGCCGGCATGTGCAGAGGAAAACACTCAGTGTCTTCATAATCCTGCCCTAAGACATTTATTTGTCCCCTGGGGAAGGAGCAAGAAGCACAGGCCAAAATTCACATGGGAAAATCCCTGTAAGGCAATAGCTGGGCAGTAGTTAGCTTGCTTAGCACCCACACATTGCAATCACAGCTTTGGAGAATTCCCTGTGATGGACACTTGCCTGTGATGTCACGTTAGGACTAGGAAGTGTGGTGCTGTCACTGGGCCGACACCTTGTGTGTAAACCCATTCCCTTGATGGGGATGTTGAAAGGGGAGGGGCCTGCACACCTCTTGGCTCCCTTGGTGCCTCTTTCCTGAGTTCACCCTAATGGTGTATTTGCAGCAGGTCCATCAAACACGTGTGTGTTTGTATCGATCATGAGCTCTTTCGTGTGGAGAATAGACATCTAGGTACAGTGTGAGGCTTTCCAAGGCTGCCTCACGACCATCTTACACGGACGGAACATCGCTTCCAGCTATTTCCAAATCAAGGGACGTTTTAACTGCTATCCCTTTTCCAAAGCTTCTAGCATGGTGATCAGGGGCTCCGTGTGTATCTGATCCTTTAAGATCTCTGCACAGAGGTGGAACTGTGTGGAGCTAGGTGGTCAAGTTCCCACGTTCCCAGTGCTGAGGGACACTGCACACTGCCTCCCACAGACATGAGCGGCTCCCACCTCCTCCCCCTCCCAACAGCATCAAAGGTACTTTTTGATTTAATGGTGTAATCTGTGCTTCCCTAGTTCCTGTAGGATGTCAGGACTACTCTCAGATAAGTGCAGGGGACCTGGCTTCATTCCTCTTCCTGGGTGAATCTCATTGGCTAGGCTGTTTCTGGCAGGCGACATCCAGGCCCCTCCCAGTATTGAGCTTGGCTTATAGTGTATAGTTTGAATCTGGAGGCTGGGACTCTGGGCATTCCCCACATCTTGTAGAGACCCTGCTTGTCCACCCTCAGTCTGCAGTCGGACTGCCAGGACTCTGGGCATTCCCCTCTCCAGTGGAGGCCCTGAATGTGTGCCCTCTGCTTACACGCCCTCTGCCTGCACACCCTCTGCTTGTGCACACTTGGCCTGTGGTCTTATAGGAAGAGGTTCTCCTAGAACACAGAACCCCAAGATCCATTCACAGGCTTCTACCCAGTGCTGGAAGAATGTTTCTTTTGTTTTGGTAAGGCTGGGAATGGAGCCTGGGACGGTAAATATTGGTTGTTCATTTGCTTGACTCTAGAATCAATCCTAAAGACAAAGTGCCGGGCTCATCCATGAGGGAACTTCTAGGCTGGGTCCACTGAGGAAGGAAGACTCAACCTGAATGAGTGGCACCATCCCATGGACAGGGGTATGGGGCTGAGTAAAATGGAGAGAGTGAGCTGAGCACCAGCGGTGTGTGTGTGTGTGTGTGTGTGTGGTACCTGAGTGTGCTTCATGCATTCATTGCTCTCAGATTTCTCACTGTGAATACGAAGAGACCAGCTGCCTCACACTCCCGCTGCGTGGCTTTCCCGCCATGACGGAGTGCACACCCAAACACTCCCAGATAAGCCTTTCTTCTCTAAGTTGCTCTTGTCAGGCATTTGATCTCAGCAACAGGAAAGGAAACTAACGCAGAACCCAGGTTCCCGTGCACACTGGCTCGCTCGCTCGCTCGCTTGCTTGCTTGGCAGGCCCTCAGCGCGGAGCCACAACCAAGCCCAGGATCTGCTTTTTGCTGTTTGGTTTTCACTGTGGCTGCTTCAGAAGAGAGCAGGAGGGACTTCCCAGCGGGGTGGAAGGATGGCGTCAAGTTACACCAAGGCTGGGGAGGAGCTCCTAAGAATAAGAATCCCCACCCCTCAAAGGCAGGAGGCTGAGGTGATGGGCAGGTGGCTGAAGTGGGAGTTAAGGAGGGGTCATCCTTCCCTAACCCCCTTCCAGGTGTATCCCAAGATACCATGGGGATTCATGACTGTCTTTAAATTCTCCCATTTGCAGTGGCCTGAGAGCGTGGTGAATTTTTTTTTTTTTTTTTTTTTTTTTGAGACAGGGTTTCTCTGTGTAGTTTTGGTGCCTGTCCTGGATTTTGCTCTGTAGCTCTATAGACCAGGCTGGCCTCAAACTTAAACTCACAGAGATCCACCTTACTCTACCTCCCGAGTGCTGGGATTAAAGGTGTGCACCGCAGCCGCTGCCACCACCTGGCTAGTGAATTTTTTTTTTTAATTTTTTTTTTTGTTTTTCGAGACAGGGTTTCTCTGTGTAGCTTTGCGCCTCTCCTGGAACTCACTTTGTAGCCCAGGCTGGCCTCGAACTCACAGAGATCCACCTGGCTCTGCCTCCCGAGTGCTGGGATTAAAGGCGTGCGCCACCACTGCCTGGCGAATTTTTTTAAATTTATTTTTAATTACACTCATGATACTCATTAATTACACTCATGATATTAATTACATTTGTGGTATTCATTGATTACATTCAAAGTATTCAGTCAATAATTATATTTGTGATATTCATTAATTACATTAATTGTATTGATTTATTACATTCGTGATATTGTGTCCTGATACTACTGTCCATTTGTGGGGTTTTTCCATCACACAAAAAAGAGATTCTATACTTAGGAAATCATTATTCTATATTCCTTTCTTCCCTGTCTTGAGATAACATCTAATCTTTTTGTCTCTATGAATTTGTATATTCTATATATTTCATGTATACACAAGTCTATAGTATTTGTCCTTTTTTAAATGTAAAAGCATTTTATGTACAACTACAGGAGAAATAATACTCAGATAGCCTGAACATAAAAACAGGTTATAATTTAAAAGTCCAAGGTTATTTTAAATAGTAAAATATTTTCTCTGTAGAAAATAGTATAAATGATAACATTTTCCAATAAGCCCCTTTAAGCCAAATGATAGCTGAATTATACATATAAATACTGATTAGATTCTGGGATACAGAAGAGACCTATCTCCATCTGTTCGGAGAGCTGTGTTTTACTTAGGTTGTGTAAGTGAGATTCCTATTCATCTTCCCCTCCACTGTTTGATTTACCGCAGACATTTTTCTATAGGCTAATCCATAATCTAAAAAGATTTTAGCCTCCCCTCCTGAAAGTACGCCGGCTGGTGAATTTTATATCAACAAAAATGACACCTTCCTACTTATTTAACATATATCATAAACAAAAAAACTTTTTTTGAGTCAAATTTGGATCATGCTTATGCACTAGGGGTGGAACCCAGCATGCTGGGCAGGATCCGTCTGGAGCCCTAAATCTGGCTTTTAAGTTAGAAAATCTCTCAATGTCTCAAGGAGAGTAATATTACTTCCCTGGGCTCAGAGGGGGCTTGGGTGGGAATGGGTGTCATTTTGCTACACTTCATAGACAACCCCCACCCCCGAGGGCCCACCCAGGGAACAGTCTGAGCGGCAGTCCCCCAACTCCCCTGCAGGCCTGCAGCTCCCATCCCACTCACCAGTCTGTAGCCTCCTCCGCTGTTTTCCTCCCTGTGGCTGCGAGCGCTTTGAGCCTGCGGATCGTGAACACAGGATGGTCAAAGCCCAGTTGTGTTTTTCCTTTGGAAGGGGTGAGTTCTAATAGTCAAGTGGCTGCTCACCCATGCTGTGTCCTATCAGGGCCATGCCAAGATCTCCACCCCCCCCTCCCCCCCATAGCTGAGGATCGAACCCAGAGCCTTGAGCTTGCTAGGCAAGTGCTCTACCACTGAGCTAAGTCCCCAACTCCGATCTCCATCTTTCACACAATGATTCATGTCCCAACTCGTCCCCCCACCCCCCACCCCCTTCCCATGGTTTGACCTCTTCTTCCTGGGCCCTGGAGTCCTAGAACTCAAGACCTCTGTCCTCTCTGCTTTCTCTCTGCACCCTGCTACCCTGCAGCAAAGCCCAACCCTACCTACCTGTGGCTGCTAAAGTCAGCTGGGGCAGGCTGTACTCCTGGCTCTCATGTGCTTCCCTGACACATGCAGCCCCACCCCAGTTGCCCAGCAGGAAGCATCCCTTACCCAACCACTGGGCAGACTGGTCCACATCCCTCTCCTGTGTCCCCCACTCTCAAATGCTCATTGGGGCTTTCCTTGGGGCTCCATGTGTCTTATTTATTCTGGGACCTGGGATGTAGATGTGTTGACTTGAGTTTGCCTGAGGTAGGCTAAACAGAGCAGAGTGGCCCACAGACCCAGCAGTCATTGGCTGATACCGCAGTCCCCATTGGAACCCAACGTGGTGCTACCCAGCACTACAGCTATTTGTGTGAAGAGCAGTGGGGATGTAGCCACCCGGAGAGGCCATGCCAGAGAGGCCATGCCATGAGCCCTACTCCGAGCCCCGCCTAAGTAAGAGCTTGAAGACAAGCAGGTGTTTATTGTTTGAGCTAGCAGGGATTTTGAAGGCGAGCCCACCACACAGCTTGAGCAGCAAAACAGTGGCTCTGGGAGGCATTGGGAGCTGGCTCCTGTGCTAGGCTTGCCACAGGCTATTCTTTAGGCTGTTGCTGTTTTTTTTTTTAAACTTTATTTTATTTTAACTCTTTTGGGGGCCTCCCCGATACCCAGTTCCCAAATAAATCACACATGGAGGCTTATTATTACTTATAAATGTCCAGCCTTAGCTTGGCTTGTTTCTTGCCAGCTTTCCTTAAATTATCCTGTCTACCTTCTACCTCTGGACTTTTCCTGTTCTCTTTTTCTGTATATCTTTCTTTCTTACTCCATTACTGGTTGGGTAGCTGGCGCCTGATGATCTTCCTCCTTCTCTGGATACTTCTTTTTCCTCCCAGATTTCTTCTTCTATTTTTCCTCTCTGCATGCCAGCCCCACCTATTTCTCTCCCCTGCTTCACCATTGGCTTTATCAGGTGTTTTAGACAGGCACAGTAACAGAGCTTCACAGAGTTAAACAAATGCAACATAAACGAAAGTAACACACCTTAAGATACTATTCCCCAACATTAGGCCTTGGTATCCTCATCTGCAGCGGGATGGTGAACATGTGACTGATGGTTTCCTGATGGACTGGGTTCTGTTCCCCATTTGGTGACAACAAAGCCCTCCTGATATTAGGAGAAGGGACTAGCTTCAATACTGTGTCCTCTACAGTGGCCAGGGTCTTTTTATCTCATTGAAGGTTGCGTTTGGCTCACTCCCTGAGCCCTGGGCTCCCAGAAGCACATTTAGTTGTGTCTCCCTAGGAATAAGGACTACAGCTAAGAAGCAGGTTTGCAATAGATGATGTGACCATGGTCAGCAGTATCTCTGCCCTCTCTGTGCGTGGGGACTTGGACAAGCCAGGTGGTGCCGAGTCTGGCCATCTCTGGAACTTCTCACCAATTCTCTTTTGTTACCGGACATTCCAGATATTTTCCCCTAGAGACAAATGGTTTTCCCTGGGCTGCTTAGAAACTCGAATGGTAGTTCTATCAGGGGGTCCTAGCCACAGAAGCTCATATCAGAGTCAGAGACCTTGAACCTCACCTTTGGAGTCACTGATCTGCAGGGGAGTTATATCTGCCCTCACTCTCCCCCAAACTCCACAAGTGGGCAGCCGGAGACCCACATGGCTTCCACTGTGCACATGTTTTAGGAGCTCTATCAGTCAGGGGGAAGAGCTGATCTTTCAAGGGTCAAGACCATCCCATGTATAAACAGGAGAAAGGGGCCCTCTTTTGAGACACCATCTCTCACTGTAAGGTGACCACTTTACCAGGAAGTCAGCAACATCTGCTTATCAAGTGGCATGGCAGGTGGTGCAGGGGAGGGGTCTACCCGGGCAGGGAAGCCAGGCTGTAGGGCCTTGGCAGCTGCAAGTACTCACGCGGTATGTGTGGGGAAGCCCATGGCTAGGAGGGGGTCCAGGAGCGAGGAGGTGTTACGGCCCTTGAGCTTGTTGGAGACCTTGGCGTAGAGCTGTGTCTCCCCAGCAGCCATGTCTTCCTGCTTACTGGGCAAGAGGCGCCTGCTCACTGCAAGGACCAGATAAAGTGAGAGCGGCAGCGAAGGAGGCAGGCGGAGGCTGTGAAGAAAAACCTCAAGGCTTGTTTGATCTTCCTGACACAAGCGAATATCCTGTTTGCACAATGATTGGGCTTGAATTCTCCTGGTGGGTCCACAGCAGCGTCTTCCAAACCCAGCTGCTTCCACAGCGGGGTCTGCCCTCAAGTTCATCACTGGGATCTGCTGTGTACCTGGGAAGTGTTTGGGAGGAGGGATATCTGAGAAGGTGGAGGAAGCAGAAGTCTGGAGCAGGCTTCTCTCGTGGGTTCCGCCGGGCACCCACCCCAAGCCACCCTGGACCTTAGACTCCATGTCTGCAGACAAGACCCTGAAATTCATTCCTTGCATTGTCCCTGCTTGCTGTAAAATCTTAGAAAAAAATTTTTTTTTTAGTTTTTATTGGCCTTTTTTTTTTTTAAAGTAAGAACTTTTTAAGTCCAGTGCTATGTATGTAGCATGAGGAATTTCCATAAAGTGAGCACATTCCCTCTCTCCCTCAGGACCAACAAAACCATAATGTAAAACCTAGGGCATTTTCATTTTACACCCCTCTCTAAAGGGACAGTTGGCAATGTTTGGAGACATCTGTGGTTGCCAAAATCTGAGAGGGGCAGGAACATGGTGACAACTAGTGGATGTCAACCACAGCTGCCGCCAGCTGCCACGGTACCCAGGACAGTCTGTACAGCAAAGGGTGAACTTGTCCAGTGCAAGCAATGCAGGTTATGAAACCCTGTTCCAGAACTTTCCATTCCCTCGGAGGATCTGCCCCACCCTGCCTCTTCTTGTGGATCCCCCTCCCCCACAAATCTCCTCATGCTGCTAGAACACTGGAACACATGCGGTGTCATGGCATGCTTCTTTTCTTTCTTTTTTGGGGATGTGTGTCAGGAATTGAACTCAGGGTCTAACCATGCTAGGCAAGTGCTTCAACCCTTTGGCTCTTCATGTCCTGATTCTTTGCTTGAAATGATGTCTGTGGGCATTATCCATGCTCTTGCTTGCTCTGTAGTTCATTCACTGCCGTCGCTAAATATCATCCTACTAGACGGCGTCTTTTCCTCCATCGATTTCTTCGCTGATGTACATACAGGCAGAGGTGACAGGCTGCCCTCTGGCCAGCGGAGGATGGGAGGCCTGGCGTTTTCAGCCCTCTGGTCTGTGTGCAGAAGCATCTCACTGCGGTTGCAATTTGCATTTCCCCAAACTAGGACACCAGTGCTGTGGCATGGGCTTACTGGCCTGGGGTTATCCTCTCTGGAGGAAGAGTCTGCTTGGATCTCCCTGCTCGTTTCCGCCCTTGGGCTGCTGGGTTTTATTTTATTTTTTCAATCACTCTGTGGAAGCTCTGGTTGGCATCTTCTGCCCCCTGTTTGAGAAAACGTTGTTTATCTGCATCGGTGAACATGGCGTCTTCCTCTCTGTTCTAGAAAGTTTGCTGTTGGGGCCATTCCCGTTTGGCTCAGTGCTGGTTAGAAACCACTTTGTGTACGGTGTGAGGTCACGCTAAAGGTTCTTTATTTTCCCTTTGACAAGACCAGTACACACGCCAGTGGATTGCCAGCTACGTGACCAACAGATGTCGTTTGCTTCTGGCTCTGTCGTGTTCTCTCGTCTGATTTATTCATTTTTGTGTTCGTTCATTCTTTAGGTACGATGGTGTGGGAGTGCTCTGATTTTGTGTCTGTGAGACTATTCTACATTCTTAGCTGCATGTGCACCGTGGAGGGTGCCGATGACTCACATACATGTCAGTCACCTGTCAATAACCAGGCACTGTAATTCTCCGGAAGGAGCTGCTGTTTCACTAACGGTGCCGAGGAACTGCACAGCATGTATGGAGTTCATTCAAAATGGAGGACGGGCTTAAACATAAAATCTGAAACTTCAACCCTCCCCCACAAAGAAAGCCTAGAAGAAAAATGCATGTTGTGTTTTAGGGTATAACAAGCATAATCCATGATCTTTTATTGTTCCACATTGGGCTTCATCAAAGTCGTAAACGTCTACTCTTTGAAAAGTATCATAAAGGAAACGAAAGAAAAGGTAAGCCACAGAGTGGGAGAAAATGTTCTCCGCCTACGTACTTGGTCTGATACCCAGAATATACAGTGTATATGCAAAGTATGCATTCTTACAGCTAAGGAGAGAACCAATAAGCAAGTTTGAAATTGGGACAGCATCTAAATGACACCTGACAAAGAAGACTTGGGAACAGTTGTGAAGGATGTCCAGCCTCACTCATAACTGAAGGATGTAAATAAAGACCACAGCACATATCCACATTACCAGCTAGATTTGGAGCTAAAGTCAAAAGGACCGACAAGGTCAAGCTTTAACGAGGTGAGGAAACACTTGAAACACCCACGTTTTTAGTGAGATTATTATTTGTCCAACCACTTTAGAAAACATGTTGACACTATGTCTTATAAAGGTCAACCAACATACACTGACTCCGTGACCAATTCTGGTCTGAGATTTTACCAGGGAAAAGTGAAAATGTGTGCCCCCACAAAAAACCGTCTTTAAACATCCACAGTGGCTTTACTCATCATAGTCCCAAACCGGAAATGATCCAAATAGTCCAAGTGAGACCCAACTGCTAACAGACACACAGTCATGAGCTCATGGAGCGGTGATCACCCACAGGAAGAATCATCGCCCTGTTTCTGGCAGCGTGAATGGAGGAGCTCATCACACTGAGTGCCAGGGGCCAGGCGCCACCACACTTGCTGTGTGGATTTATTTAGGTGCCATTTTAGACAAGATAAGATTGAGCTACAGATTCAGAGAGCAGAGCAGCGGTTGCCTGCGGTAGGGTGGGAGTGAGTTAAGGGCTGAGGGACCTGACTAAGTAGTGTTTATGTAAGTGACTTTTCTTTTTTTCCAAGATTACCAAACTGAGTATTTAGAAAGGGCACCTTTTGATGAAACTGATTTTAAGAAAAGAGAAATGAAAGGAGTGCTAAAGACAACAAAAACTGATGCATTAATTTATTTATTTTTGCCAGAAACAATCTGTGAGGTTAGATTGAATCTGCATATCATTTGAGGAGAATTGACATTTTAATAGCATTATGTCTTCAATGCCAGGAATATGGTTTAGCTCTCTACTTAATTTCTTCCAGTAGTGTTTTGTAATTTTCAGGTTTTTTCTTTTTTTTAAAGGTTTATTAATTAATTAATTAATTAATTAATTATGCAACATTCTGTCTGCAGATATCCCTGCACACCAGAAGAGGGCACCAGATCTCATTACAGATGGTTGTGAGCCACCATGTGGTTGCTGGGAACTGAACTCAGGACCTCTGGAAGACCAGCCAGTGTTCTTAACCTCTGAGCCATCTCTTCATCCCCCTGTTTCTTTTTTTTTTTAATTAAAAATATTTATTTATGA
Organism: Peromyscus eremicus; assembly: GCF_949786415.1. Lineage (NCBI taxonomy): Eukaryota > Metazoa > Chordata > Mammalia > Rodentia > Cricetidae > Peromyscus > Peromyscus eremicus. The sequence continues at coordinate 7,698,032 of NC_081432.1, read as the reverse complement.
TTTTTTTTTGTGTGAGCGTGTCTGTTGTCTACCTGTGGATGCATGCATGCCCTGGCTTATATGTGGAGGCCAGGGGACAACATGGTAGAGTTGCTCCTTTCTTTCCATCTTTGTGTAGGTTCTAGAGATCAAACTCAGGTGATTAGGGTTGTAGACAAGTACTTTACCCAACTGAGCCATCTCGCTGGTTCCTTCAGTTATGTTTTTATGCTATTATAAATTATATATCTCTATCTATCTAACTACCTACCTACCTACTTACCTGTCTGTCTGTCTGTCTTTCTATCTATCTATCTATCTATCTATCTATCTATCTATCTATCTATCTATCTATCTATCTAATATATCTATCTATCTACACAGGCTTTCATATAGCTCAGGTTGGCGTTAAACTCATTATGCAGTTAAGTATGACCTTGAATTCCTGATCCTTCTGCCTCTACTTCCCAAATTCATGGATTCTAGGAGTGAACCATTATACCTGGTTTTGAATAATATTTAAATATATATTTAATCTTTATGTACATGGGTACTTTTGTCTACATGAATGTATGCACACCACATGAATGTCTGGTTCCCATGGAGGCCAGAAGAGGGCATCAGAACCCCTGAAACTGGAATAACAACCAGTTGTGAGCTACCATGATAATGTAAACTACCATGTGGATTTGGGGAACTGAACCCAGGTTCTCTGGAAGAGCAGCCAGTGCTCTTAACTGCTGAGCCATCTCTCCAGCACCCTGTAAATGATGCTTTAAAAACACTATCTATTCCTAATTGTTGGCAGTGGTAGAGAAGTGCCACTGATTTTTGTATAAGGATCTTGCTAAAGGTGTGCACCACCATCACACTCAGCTTCATGTCCTTATTGCTCACCGGTTCTTACAATTTTTCTTTATATAGTTCCTTCTTTTTCATCTCGCCTGTCCCTTTTTCCTCCCAATCTTCTTTTCTCTGACTCTCTGGCTTTCTTTCTGCCTTGATTGTACTATGTTGGACCCCAAATAAGATGCTGAATATACGTGATAACACCTCCATGCCATTCCCTCCTGTAGAGGAGGGACTTCAATATTTCACCTTTAAAATGTGAGTTTATTCTATTTATATTATAATATCTTTAAACTTTTATTTAATTAGAAAATTCTCTTTATATATATATATATATATATATATATATATATGACTTCTCAAATCAAATAGTCTCATTCTTTATTTTTAATTAAAAATTTTTATTTGAGGGCTGGAGAGATGGCTCAGCAGTTAAGAGCACTGGCTGCTCTTCCAGAAGTCCTGAGTTCAATTCCCTGCCACATGGTGGCTCACAACCCTCTATAATAGGATTTGATGCCCTCTTCTGGTATGCAGGCATATGTGCAGAACACTCATACATAAAAATATAAATAAATTTTAAAAATTAAAAAATTTTATTTGTGTGTTTGTGCACACATATGTGTCAGGGTGCCAGAAGAAGGTTTTGGGGATCCCCTGGAGCTGGAGTTACAGGCAGTTGTGAGCCTTCCAACATGGGTGCTGGGAACCAAACTCCATCCTCTGCAGGAGCAACAAGTGCCCTTTGAAATCGGTTTTCCAGACTGTCCAGCATTCAGTGCAGCACTGTGTCTGTGAGATCATACCTGACACCGGATTTGCCCAGTCTGTATATCTAAATCTACACTCTTTGATTCCTATCTCCCCACTTCTCACTCCACCCCGACCCCACAACCACCATGTGGTTCTCTGCTACATTCTCCCTTTTGCATAGTCCACACCCAAGGGACATCGGGCGGTCTCTTCCTCTGCATGGCCGTTTCCTTTACTGTGGAGACCTCCAGGCTTCCACTCTTTCTCCTTTTCTCCAGAGGGATTCAAGAGGAATTTCCCAATCAATGTGCTTATCTCGAATTTGAGTGTTAGAAATAGACGAAGTTTGCTACCATCAAGGCAAAACTCCAAAGGGAATTAAGAGATAGTTCCTTGTGATTCATCTGGGAGTCACGTGGGTCCAAGTTGCACTGAATGACAACGCTTCACTGTGGAAACATTACACGAACTTTTATAGTCACAGAACAAAAGGCGGTCTAAACGAAGGCATTTTCAAACACATTGCCAGGGACATCAACTAGATGGGATGCAGGAAAGTGGAGACATCGCTTCCATAAGTCTCAGATGCTATCTGAGGACATTCTTAGCTTTAGGGTTGGCAGAAGCCAGTGGTCTGCTAAATTAATACATCCCAGGGGCTTTACTTGTTAGTTGAAAGGATGTTAGGTCCGACAAAGAGATGGATGATAAAGGTCCATGAAGGGATTAAAGATAGCCCAAGATAATTTGGTTCTTGACCCGCCACATTCCAGCACACATACACACACACACACACACACACACACACACACACACACACACACACCCCACCCCATAAAGTTCTAGTCAGTCTATAAAATCTTCAACACAGGCGAGGCTTTGTGAAGTGTGTGTGCACAGGGGCTTCATCCCACATCACTCAGAGGAGAAAAAAGTAAATATGGGGTCTGATAAATAGCTCTATTCAAATATGATTTTTCTCTTCTAAATAACAATTTTTGAACAATCACATCTATATCTATAATATATTAAAATATGAAATGTTTCTACTCATCTCTCTGTAATCCTAGGACTTGAGGCTGGGGCAGCAGAATGGTGAGTTTGAGGCCAGCCTGGGCTACATGTGAGACCTTGATTCAGAACACAAAAGGAAGCAAGCAAACAAGAACAAAATGAAGGAGGGAGGGAGGGAGGGAAGAAAGGAGGGAGGGAGGGGATGGGGAAGAGGGAGGGGAAAGGTCATTCACATCAGCTAGGAAATCCTCTAGCTGGTTTATTCCTTTCCTCATACCTTAAATGTTGTCTTTCAGATCAGACAGAGGAAGGAAGCCCTCCCTGTGGATAGCTCATCTCAACACTCGCCCAAGAGAACTCGCTCGTGTGCAGGTGGTGCTGAGGGGGCTGGGAGACCCGTGAGACCTCTGCATGCCTCCTTGTTGGCTTTGGTTGTCTGTGTGTCTATTCAGTACTGCTGGACCTCTTAGGTTTCACAGTCAGCCCTTCTTGGCCCTGGTCACTGTGGGGATTGTGACAGAACATTCTAGGGGACCGTCTAAGATCGCCAATTAGGAGAAAGAAAGCTTTAAAAGCCAAGTCTCCTATCACTGGCTCAGTAAACGTTCATCTTGGGATCGGGAGAGTAGTCAGAGCTAAGAAAGGACCTGTAAGCGTGGAGAACTTTAGTCTCTGTCTTTTTGTTTTTCTGAGACAGGGTTTCTCTGTGTAGCCCTGGCTGTCCTGGAACTCACTCTGTAGACCAGGCTTGGCCTCAAACTCACAGAGATCTGCCTGCCTCTGCCTCCCGAGTGCTGGGACTAAAGGAGTGCGCCACCACCACCCAGCAGTCTCTGTCTTATTTATTTATTTATTCGTTCATTTATTTGTTTATTTTCTATTTGTTATTTATTTTACAACCCGACCACTGTTTCTCCTCCTTCCTCTCCTCTCAGTCTCTCCACCCCCACCTCTCCTTTGCCCCCCCATCCACTCCTCCTCCATTTCTATTCAGAGGAGGACAGGCCTCCCATGGATATCAACCAAACATGGTGTATCAAGTTGAATGAATGTTCATAGCAGCTCTATTAGTAATAGCCAGAAACTGGACGCAACCTAGATGTCCCTCAACCGAAAAGCAGATAAGGAAACTGTGGTACATTTACACAATGGAGTATTACTCAGCTATTAAAAACAATGACATCAAGAAAATTGCAGGCAAATGGTTTAGTCTCTGTCTTTTGTCCTCAGGACAGCCATAGGACTAATCCCGGGGCTCAGTCTCCTGGATAGACGGCACTGTCCAGCTGACCTACCCTTCTGTGGGGCTGTCTGCTTGGCACTGGATGTGGCCCCTTTGGTCATCTTCACAAAAGGAGTGTCCTCGGGCCCTACATTCTTCTGCGACACTCCTATGAGTCTGGCTCTGTTCGTTTACAAGCTGTTCTCTCCATCTCTGAGGCCACACCACCAGGGCCACCTGATAACCACATCCAGATCGAGTTACAGAGGCGCCGCCACGGTGATGCGGTGATGCCGCTGGCCTCAGAGTCCACAAGGCTGAGTGACTTGGTGGAAATATTTTCCTCCTGGACTCCCCTTTGCCAGCTGCTCACCATCCTGCTCATTTTTTATAATGAAAAAGGAAATTATTACTGCTTCACACGATGGCGGCTCCAGAAATAGTAAGTAAGAGGGGCCGGGGGTGGGGAGGGCATCTCCAGGATACGCTCTGTGTAAGGGCTCAGCTTCCCCATGTGAGACCTGCCAACCAAGGCCTGCTTGGGAGGGGATACTCCCCCAGGGCTGATTTTCCAGAAAGCTTAGCATTTACTAATATTGTGAGAAACAAGGGTAGTTGTTGTTAATGGTGTGTAGCTCCATTTGGAATGTGGACAAACACAACAGGTAGCCAGGAAGGAGGCAGACACAGGTTCATCATTGGCGCTCACCAGCCTTCAGGGGGTCTCTGTGGACCTCAGCCTGGACGGAAGCAGATTCCTAAACACCCTGGTTGTGTACTTGGGAGGACTCACCTGGGAGGACTCACCTGGGAGTCACCTGAGAGCGCCCTTCATGTCTGCGCTTGCTCACCCTCTCTGGAAAGTCTGGAAGGAAACGGAGACCTGCGTGGGTTTGGCCTGAGGCAGAGACTCCCAGCCACTCCTCACTTGGCTGGGTGGCCTGGGTCCCCAGGGCTTGGATACTTTCCTTTTCAATTAGGTCATGTCTGCACGAGCCAGGAAAGGGCTGTGTTTGTGGGAAGCTACTGCCGGCGGGACCGTGGCTTCCTCTCGTGCTGCCTACATTTGGGGACAAACAAATTGAGTCTCAAAACATCTTATGTCTAGGACAGGTAAATCCTATGGCTAGAAAGAAAAAATGTTGAAGGGCAGAGGAAGACAGTCGTAGAAATCACTCAGATGCTCACCGTCTTCTAAAGAAGAACGGCACAGTGGCTTCTGTGTGGCAAAGGGGCTTATCTTCAAAGTGTCACTTGATTGGTTTTTAAGATTGGCTGCCATCGTTGTTATTGGAGAGGAATTAAAATTCCGCTCTTTTATCAACTCTGGTTTTTTTTTTTTGTTTTTTTGTTTTGTTTTGTTTTGTTTTTTTTTTTAATCAACAATCTCTACTGTTTACCGTGGTCCAAGGAAAGTTGTGTTCTCAGTAGACAGATGTTTGGGACAAACCCACAGGGAGTGGGCTTCACGGCTGACTGAAAGGATTTCAAATGGGACAGAGGCACCCCTGGTGCCCACGCTTCCCACAGGGACCAATCCTGCTCACTCCTGGCTAAGCAGGTGGAGGTGGAGCCGGAAGCCAACATCAGAGGCCCTGAGATAGTCACCATGGGGGAAAATGATCCTCCAGCAGCCGAAGCCCCCTTCTCCTTCCGATCACTCTTTGGCTTGGATGATTTGAAAATAAGTCCTGTGGCACCAGGTAGGTGGGACTTTGTGATGTGGGCACTGGGCAGAAGTGGGGAACGTGGTCAAGTGTCCGTGTGTGTCTGTGTGTGTATGTGTTGGGAGGGGGGATCTCCTTGAATACTCTCTCTCTCTCTCTCTCTCTCTCTCTCCCCCCCCCCCCCCTCTCTCTCTCCCCCTCTCTCCCGCCTCCCTCTGTCCATCTTTCTCTTCCCTTCTCCTTCCCTCTTTCCTGTACTGGGGATTGAACCGGGCCTTACACACACTAGATAGGCACTCTGTGACTTTGCTGTTTCCCACCTTCCCTGGGTATTTTCACATTAATAGCCGGATGCGTCCCTTTCCTGATCTTGCGAATGCAGAAGTTGGAGGGTGCTCAGGAGGATCCCCTTTGTGTCGGGCACTTGCTAACTCCCTGGGGGAAGTATTTTTTAGTTTGTTTTGCTTTCTTCTCTTCTTGGAGGTTTTCAGAGACCCAAACTCCACATTGGCTCTGGTTCATTTTGAAGGAGGTCAAATGCTGGCCAGGAAAACCCTGAGCCCTCCAGGAAGTCCTTAGGACTAGTGGCCGCAGCCCTTCTAGAAAACTCAGGCAAGCCGATTTCTCACCAAAGGTTAAGTGCCCGGTTAAAAGTGAGAGGTGTAGCCACCAAAAGGACAGTTGGTGTCATGAGTCACCTGCCTACTAGGTAAAGCATTTTTCCCTCTGACGAATGTTCCTGTGGGGTCTTTGTGCTGAGAGCCGTCTGTGGCTTGCTGGTTTGGAGAGTCCGGCTTAGGAGCAATGGGAATGATGACCCCTGGGGCTGGGGGAGGGTGGGAACTGGGACAGTTCAGGATGTAGCTCTGAACAACCTGCATCCAGGATCCCCTAAGGATCCTTTTTAAGCCATCTGGATTGCTACAGAGTACGAAGGGCGGGGTGGGAGGAGTGGGCTCACGAAATTGGAAAAGACCCCTAGAAACTCCATCCCATGCGGGCCACGGCGATGCTGAGGATTTCCTGCTGCCCTTTCGCTGGCTGTTCAGGTTGCTTCCTGTTTGCCAGTTTCCGGGGAGCGGCACCCCCACCCCCACCCCCCACAAGGTGTGTGGAGACAGACATCTGTGGACACCCATGACAACATTTAAGATACCTTCCCAGATGTGACGTTACTGGGTCAAAAATGGCATCTGCTTTTTAAGCCGTGTAGAGACATCTTCAATCTCACACAAATGGGAAGCGAACAATGTCCCGCCCCTGTGCCGTGTGAGAAGCCTGCAGTCCCTGGTCCCTTCACTGTGAGCACCAGTGGGTGTGGTACCAGCAAAGTCGTTGTGATGTTAGGATGAATTTAGGTCCATTTTTTTTTTTTGTTGGTTCATTTCCAGGGAGGTTGGGAGGTTTTCCTGCTTGTCTGTCCTTTGTGGGCACTGCCGCCTCCCGAGTGCTGGGATTAAAGGCGTGGGCCACCACCGCCCGACCATCCCAAGTGTCTTAATGTGCTTTTCTATTGCTGTGATAACATCATGACCAAAAGCAACTTGGGGAGGGAAAGTTTATGCAAGCTTTGCAGCCTGTGGTCCGTCATCCAGGGAAGTCAGGGCGGGAACTCAAGGCAGGAACCTGGAGGCAGGAACCAAAGCAGAGGCCATGGAGGGGTGCTGCTTACAGGTTTCTTCAGCTCACTTTCTTATGCCATTCAGAACCAACTGCTCCAAGGTGGCATCGCCTACAATGATCTAGGCTCTCCATATCCATCATTAATCAAGAAAATGCTCCATATATATGCCCAAAGGCCAGTTCCCTTTTTCCATGACAGCTAAAGAAATCAGAGCCCAGGTAACCCCGTCTTTAGGAGCTGCAAGCCAAGCTATGCCAGCTCTGATCTGGAGGCAGACATGAAATTTACTAAACTGGACAGTGAGTGAGCTACCGGACAGCCCCATTCTGGGGGATAGATATACTGCCTATGTGGCGGCCTCTGCCCCTGTGTGGTGCATGGCCTGGAACAAAGGCTGAGCGTGACTCTGTTGGACAGGCCAGCTCTGGATGATGTGAGAGAGTCTGGTGCCCTCCTGGCTTCAAGCACGTGGTGTAAAAATCTCCTGTCACACCACCCACTCTGGACACATCCTTGGGACCTGGGACTTCCTTAAACTGTTCTCCCAGGGCTGCTGGGACAAAATGCCACAGCTGAGTGGCTCAGTCAACTTTTGGGGGCTCCTTGTCTCCTTTTGGGGGCTGTAAGTCTGAAAGCTTTGGTATCCATAAGACCCTGTTCCCACGGACGCACACAGGCCCCGCCAGGCCTCATGCAGATATAGAACTTTGGTCAACAGCCTTTGGGACTCCTTGAACTGTGGACATGTCACTCTGCCCCTGGCCTTCATCTTCACATGGCTGTCTGTTCCCTTCATCTCTTCTTGTCATCTTTCTTCTATGCATGTGCGGGTCTGTGTTGAAGTTTCCCCCTTCCCGAGGCCACCAGTCATACAAGATTAGTGCCTTCTCTAAGGACCTCATCCTAACTTGTGTTCTCTGTGACCGCCAAGTAAGAACTCGTTCTTGGCTGTTGGGAGTTAGGGTGTCAAAGGCTCCTTTGGAGGATACTTTTCAACCCACAACAATGTCTCCTAAGCTGGGACGGAGAGCTGGGCTGTAGCTGGGAGGGTGAGACTGACCCAGACAACGTGGCCATTCATCTAGTGCAGTCAGCTAGCGTCTTTGGGCTGGTACTTGCTCTGCACAGAGGGCACAGGGAACACAGGGCTGAACTTTTTTAAGTTTTATGTCACCTCTCGTCAGTGCTCCCTGGCTCCCCCTCCCGGCACCCCCCAACTCCTGTGGTTCACAGATGCAGATGCAGTGGCTGCGCAGATCTTGTCCCTGCTGCCTTTGAAGTTTTTTCCGATCATCGTCATTGGGATCATTGCCTTGATACTGGCGCTGGCCATCGGCCTGGGCAGTGAGTACGGTTCATTATTTAGTAGGTGCTCGAATACCTGCTCTGGCATTTAAACTTGCATGAGTTCCCCCCACTCCCACTCCATCTGTACTTGCTGTTGCCTGGCCTTAATTACTGGTGGGTGATGTCCTTTTGGTTTGAGGGCTACGGGTTTTCTCTGCCTGTATGAACGTCAAGCCAGTGTGGGAGCGGGCGGGCAGGGGCTGCTGGCTGTGCTCCTGGCTCTACCACCAGAGTACCTGCACAGTTAGAGTTACTCAAAGGTAGCTGATGAAACAGGACTCTGAGATGAGAAGGGGGAGGCTGGGGTGCAGCAGACAAAGACTTCCATTCAAGCCATACCACGCACCCTGGCTATTTTTATAGGGAGGTATGTGGGGCTTTTGAGAAAGTGGGTCATAGGGAGGAAGGGGCTCTCTTAGAGCATATAGTTTCTCATTTTCCCCTTCAAGTAACTGCAGCACAGGGCAGCACAATTTGCCTTCTGCTCAGCCATGTGTTCCACAGTTTATTGGCTTCAGGCCCAGAGTAAAAGGAAGCAGGGTGTTTGAAAGGTCTCAGTTGGGGCTCTTGTTGGGCTAGCTTGGTGTGTTTGCCACCGCCATGCCTTTTTGCTCTTGACTTTGAACCCTTGGAGTCTGAATTCACCCTGATTTGTGCTTCCTGGAAGTAGTGCTACTGTGGGTACAGCAGTCCCACCCCTTGGAGTTCAGGACAGAAACGGGGCTGAAGGAAACAGGCTGCTGTCAGGGATGCAGTTTCAATGCAGGTTTCATTATTGATGGGCAAGTTCAAGGCCATGTAGCAGGTGCACAGCTGTTAGTGCTGCACCTGGAGCAGAGCTGCTTGCTAGAATTCTCACTTTCCTCCCTTTTCTCAGTCCACTTTGATTGCTCTGGAAAGTACAGGTGCCATTCATCTTTCAAGTGCATCGAACTGACCGCTCGGTGCGACGGGGTCTCTGACTGCAAGGACGGGGAGGATGAGTACCGGTGTGGTGAGTCGCACCCATTCCCGGAAGGAAGTAATAGAGAGTGAACACGACCCAGCACCTGCCCTTCTGTCTGTGAGATGGATCCAGGGCATAGCCATTGCCACGCCCTGCCCTCAGCTGGGATGTGTCTAGCTAGGTTCTGAGAGGACTGTTATGTGTGCTTGCATTCACTTGGGGGGACTAGACAGGCTCTGAGTGGGGGGTCTCAGGGTGCAGGCCATGGGAACTGCAGCATCTTGTGGGGGAGGGGCTGTGGGTGGGAGTGGGCCAGGTTGGAAGAGGGGCCGCTGCATGGCGTGAGTGGGGCTGTAGTCAGTCTCTGCCCGGCCTCAGCCTGCATGGGTCCTCACCGCCCTTCTCCCCATGCCTGGCCAGTGCGGGTGAGTGGCCAGAGAGCAGCACTTCAGGTGTTCACCGCCGCCGCCTGGAGGACCGTGTGCTCCGACGACTGGAAAAACCACCATGCCAAGGTCGCCTGTGGCCAGCTGGGGTTTCCCAGGTGAGTCAGGGCCAAACAGCAAGGGTGACAGATTGCTCCTGGACAGTCAAGAGCTCTCTAGATGTGTTCACATGTGTTCACACTTCATTCTTAGGACAACCTCGTGGCACTTGGCCTTGTCTTCCTTCACAGGGAGAAAGACAAGGCCCGAGAAGCCAGGTGACTCCAAGTCACACGGAACATTGTGTGTAAAGAGAGTTCTCAGGACTAGGCCAGGACTTTAGTTAGGTGCAAAAGCAATTTAGATCCTTGGGGCTGGGGCTCAGTTGGTAGAGCACTGATGTAGCATGCACAAAGCCATGGGTTCTGTTCCAGCACTGTGACAACCGGGTATGGTGGCACACACATAATCCCTGCACTGTTGGGGCAGAGGAGGGGATAATGTGTGTTCTAGGCCAGCCTGGGCTACAAGGAGAGTTTGGGACCAGCTTGAGCTGAATAGTGAGTTCCTGTCCAACAACAAAAACAAACCAAATAATCAACCAACCAACCAACCAAACAAACAAACAAAACAAAACAAGAAAGCCAAACAAAACATGAAAACCATAAACAACAACAACAACAACAACCCCAAAAAAGTAACAGAAAGCAAATAGTTTGTAAGCCCAGAACTTCTGAGTGGAAAAATAAATACTCTGGCTAGGTGCTTTGCAGCTTAAAAAAGTAGATATTGGGACACTGTTGCCCATGGTTGTGATGATCACATCCAGTTATTCAAAACCACCCTTAGCCTTAGGAGACCATCTAAAACGGTGTCTTTTCATCTTCAGGATTAGGAGTCGGCTGCTGGCTGTCCACACTGCAGCCACATGCCTTTGCCCAACTGAGGGCTCTCTCCCTTTCATGGCCGTCCCTCCTGACCCCTGCCTTGTTTCCCAGGGTGCTATTACCTTTTGGCTTCTCAATACTGTAGGTCCTAGTTTACCACAGACAGGTTCCCAAGTTCCTACACTCGTCTTAGGAACTGAGCAAGCTCAAAGGTGGCAATCTCAGAAGTACATCCTAGTCTGTAACCAAGGAAGCAAGGTCCTCAAAACTGCATGGCTACCATCTGTGGAGGATCTAAGCCAGTGCCATGCTAGGTGCCCCACAGCGGAGGTCCCCCAGGCCTGCCTCCGCTGCATGCCATGCCTGCCTGGGTTCTGAAATAAGCTGCAACTAAAATTCATTGATGGCTGCAAGAGTCACTAGGGACAATGTTGAGAATTATGTAGCTTTACTCCTTAGAGAAGAGGAAATTCAAACAGCACAAAACACACTCATACACACACACACACACACACACACACACACACACACACACACAAAGAGCCCCAGTTTCCCCATCAGGTATCTGTTTCCTGTCAGTCTCTTTCTCATTCCTCCTCTTCTCTTCTAGAATATTCTCCCCTTCCAAATCCCGGCCCTTTGCCATACTGTCCGGACACACTCTGCTCAAGTCCTCCGCGCACCTTGCGGACCTTGGATAGGAACTTCAGGTCTTCGGGCACGTTGGAGCCACTTGACAGGGTGGGCAGCTCCTGGTTCTAAACCCCACCCTAGCCTCCATTTCTCTCCTCTGAGAGGATGGTAGGGACACAGCTTGTCCCTGTATCACTTTCTCCGGCACCATGAACACATCACCCTCCCATTGCCCCAGTCAGTCTCTCTGACTTCGTTCCGTGTTCTTGTCTATCCTTTCCTCCTCTCCCTTTAGAAGCTCCCCCTCCTCTGCCACATCTGTCTCTTAATCTCTGGAATAGCAGCAGACAAGCAAGCAAACAAACAAACAAAAAAAAACAAATCAAAGCCCAAACCAGACAGTCCAGATAGTTGGCCCGAGTCTTGGTGCAGATTGAGGCCAGTCTCGTGAGACTTGCCTAGTCTCCTCCCTTAGAATGGACAGTGTCAGTGCCCACCTTAAAAGGCTGAGGGAGCTCAGTGGTCACTAGAGTGATCATGGCCATGGTCGGGGTGTCTGCTACTCTGAGGTGATCTGTGGGCTCCACTTGTGACACATAGGCTCCTTCTGCATTTCGTGAGTTCATCACCCTGCCCATCTTCCCCATGACCTGACATCCTAACAAAAGCCAGTTCCTTCACATCAAGGCGGCCTACTGCAACCTCCCCTGGGAGGAAATGCCTGGAAAACGTCCTGGTGGTGTTTTCTTCAAACCCATGCTTGGCTGAACACTGCACTGTACTTACACGAGTCTCTGTGGCACTTAACAGCAATTGGATGGCATCCTGTGTGACAGACAGCAGCCACCTGTAGTACACTTTGTTCCCCCACCTTCTTGGAGGACTCCTTAAATAATAATTCTTCTCCTTCTCCTCCTCCTCCTCCTCCTCCTCCTCCTCCTCCTCCTCCTCCTCCTCCTTCTTTTTTATTGCTGAGTATTGCTGACCTACTCTATCCTCTTCTGGTCTCTTTAACTCTGTCTTCTGCACCACGATGTATATGCCCGTCTCCTGACACTGAGCCCATTTACTTGACCCCAGGGTCCTGGAGTCACTGTTTTCTATGAGTGCTAGGCAAAGTGGGACAGGCTCTCATACTCCCTGAACTCCTGACCCTCGGGAGTTAGACATCTAGCTGCCTCCCCTGAGGCTTGGCTCCAGCAAAGCCAAGTGCATCAGAGTGGGGTGGGTGGGGACTACCTAACTGTGGCAGGAAGTGGTCTTTCTCTGTGGCTGGAGCAGGGTGGGTGGGCAGGCCAGGCTGTGGACTGGGGGACAGCAAGCAGGTCCCCAGGCCACACCAGGCCTGGAATGCCTGGCTAAGGTGTATGCATTTCATCAGCAAAATAAAGCCTTCGATGGTTTGGGGAGGACCCAGGGAGGTCCCCCAAGTGTGATGCTTGTAACATGGAGAGTGTGTGTGGGGTGACAGATATTTCAGAGTCTCCATGCTGGGTCTGGGTTTCTGATTCTGCAGCTATGTGAGCTCAGACCACCTGAGAGTGGACGCACTGGAGGAGCAGTTCCAGGGCGACTTTGTGTCCATCAATCACCTCTTGCCAGATGACAAGGTGACCACGCTGCACCACTCCGTGTACGTGAGGTAAGCCGTTCGATAGATGCTACTGCTACCTGCATTGGTGCTGAGTCACAAGGCTGGGTTTGTGACGCTGTGGTGCACTCCGGGAGGGGAAAGAATGTCACCCCCACGAGCAAGGGTGGAGCTCACTGCTGTGGTTAGAACGGTGATGTCTAAGCTAGGATGCAGGGGTGAACAGACAGTAGAGTTCTGTCAAGGGAAGGAAGGAAGTATAGTAGAAGAGCAACAGTGATGTCCAGTGATGGACAGGCGTGTCTTCAGGCCAGTGCTGGGCCTGCCTCACAGCAGGGAAGTGTGTGTGTGTGTGTGTGTGTGTGTGTGTGTGTGTGTGTGTGTGTAAGCAAACAAGCAGGGAAGGGAAGAGAAAGCTAGACAGCATCTTTTACAAAGGGCTTTCACATTCACCAGTTACTCACACCCCGCCCCTACCCCCAACCCCCAACCCTGAAACTCTGATAAGGAAAAACTAGGTTCCCTTAGCAACAGTCAGATGCCCAGATCGGTGATATCTCCCCATTGGGGCCCAGGCTGAAGCAGGGAGAAAATACCACAGGTGCTTTGCAGCCAGGCTATCCTCTGGACATCCAGGCCCCCAGGTCCAACGTGTGTGACCCCTGCTCTGTGAACAGTAGCTTGTTGGCCTGTCCATGAACTGTTCTTTCCACTGTAGGGAAGGCTGTGCCTCGGGCTATGTGGTCACCTTGAAGTGCTCGGGTAAGTGTCTAAATATGTCGGGAGCCACATGGAAGCCTGCCCTTGTGGATTCATGTTCTCCCTTTGGGGACAGCTCAAGATCACGTCTCCTAGATGCCAGTGTGGGGCTAGGCACCGGGAGGTCATTGATGGGTAGGGTGAGCATGCTTGCTCTCTGAAACAGCCCTTCTCCCACAAACCCCACACATCTGGGTGTGCCTGACCCCAGGTGTGCCTGACCCTCTCCTCCTGGGTGGGGGACAGGGATATCGCCAGGTAGGAGGTTTAGGGTGATGACAGCATTACCCATAAACCCTTGTTCTCCCTCGGTAGCCTGTGGCCTGAGAACTGGCTACAGCCCCCGCATTGTGGGTGGAAACATGTCCTCGCTCGCCCAGTGGCCCTGGCAAGTCAGTCTCCAGTTCCAGGGGTACCACCTATGCGGGGGTTCTGTCATCACCCCTCTGTGGATCGTCACGGCTGCGCACTGTGTCTATGAGTGAGTGCCTGGGCCCTGCTGATGTGAATTCTGCTCTTCCCAGAGCCTTATCTAGTCCTGGGTCAGATGGAGACGGGGTGATCTGGGGGTGAGGGCAGGTTAGGAAGGCAGGAAGCCAGTCACCATAAAGCCACATACAGTGTAAATGCCTGCCTTTCTTAAAGTGAACCTGTCTCTGTGTCTGGGAATGACATGAGCTGGGCTGGCACAGAGAGGACAGAAAAAGGAGGAAGATTGGGGAGGAAAGGGACCTTGAAATGAGGGTCCCAGGCCTTCCTGTAGCCCACTACTGTCATCCATGTTATGGCGTGGCAAGGTATCATGGGGTGGGAGTGCAGGACACCCAGAGAACACTGAGCCCCCACCAAGCTGTGTCTGTCAGGAGTTTAGGTGGCAAGGAAGCCACAGAAAGCATCTCAAACCCAGTGGCGGATTCTCTTTTTATCTCCTGTTTTGGTTACTGTCTGGTGGAGAAACTCCCCCCCCCCACACACACACAACAGCCTCTGCAGGGAGCAAAGCTGAGCCCGACCCTCAAATGCATATCTCTCGGGTGGTGTGGAGAGAATGGCTTGTCTGGGATGTACATGGGGTGTGGTCTGTGTTCCTGCAGGACTTGGGACTGTGGTCAGTGTGGGGCACAGATGTGCGGGACCTTGGTGTCTCCCACCTGGTGACATCTCTCACTCATTCTCTGGGCTCTTGGGACACTAGAGCTCAGCATGGCTGGCTCTGTCCTGAGCTCCACCTCTCTGTCTGTGCATTTCAGCCTGTACCACCCCAAGTCCTGGACTGTCCAGGTGGGTCTTGTGTCCCTGATGGACAGTCCTGTGCCCTCCCATCTGGTGGAGAAAATCATCTACCACAGCAAGTACAAGCCAAAGCGGCTGGGCAATGACATCGCCCTCATGAAGCTGGCCGAGCCGCTCACCTTTGACGGTATGTCTGGGCTTCCGCGCCAGACGGTTGCTCTGAACTTGTTTCAAGAGCATTGGTGGTTACTTGTTGAAGCATTGTTCTAATGGCTGCTGCTTTACTATCCTTGCCAGAAAATTCCAATATCTGATTCAGCTGGGTATTGACATCAGTGCATTATCTTTGCTCATTAAAGTTGTGTGCATACACGTGCATGTGTGTGTGCACATGTATGTGCATGCACATGGAGGCCAGAGGCCAACACCAGCAACCTTGGGTGTTGTTCCTCAGGGACCTTCCACCTTGTTTTTTTGGGGGGAGCAGGGTCTCTCACTGGTCTAGAGTTACCTAATAGGCTGCCTGGCCAACAAGTCCCAGGGATCCCTATCTCTCCAGCATGGGGTAACAGGCTCAGTGCTATTACGTCTGGCTTTTTACATGGGTTTCATAGATCAAACTCAGGTCTTCATGGCTGGGTGGCAAGCACTTTGCCAACTGAGTCATCTTCCCAGCCCAAGTGGTGTGTCTTCAATCTGAGCATGTTAGGAGACTGAGCCCTCTCCTAAGACTTCAGTCCTGTTACCTTCTTTAGATCCGGTTTGTTGATCTCGACTGGCTCTAGCGTTAATTTCATCTCACAGCCTTCCTGGTTCTTCCCTGGTCTCTCGGTCTGGTTTGATACCAGCTGCATGTAAGAGCTTCTCTAGGCCAGGCCACCTGGTGCCTCTAGGTGGTGGGAGAGAGTCACCTGCTCTTAGGGACCCAGAGCAGACAGCACATTCCTGTCCTGGTGTTTGCTACATGGAGCCTCTTGAAGGGCATCTCCAGTGCAAAGAGCAGGGTCCCAGCCTGGGGCAGCTTGAGGGCTTGGCAGGAGTCTCCCTCTTCCTCAGCATCTGGAAGTTTCTAGGCATCTTCAGCTCCCTGGGCGTTCTTAGAACCGATCTCTCCCCTTCTTTCCGATTCTGCCACCTCCAGTGACAGAGGCTGTGATTTCCAAGCTCGGCCCTTTGGCTGTTATAGAAACCCCTACAGAGTCAGGCCTGCTAGAGCCCTCTGGCATTCTGTGAGTGGTACAGAACAAAAGAAACATTGGCTCCATCAGTGAGAGTCCTGACCTTCTGAGGATAGAGGATAAGCACGCGGGAGGGCAGGTAGGGCTGTTTCCAAGGTGGACTCCCCTTCTCTGCAATGTGTGATTTCTAGCACAACAGAGAGAAAAAAAAAAAAAAAAACTTCTGGGGTAGGTTTGAGGGCTGTTACTTGCTAATTATTTTTGGTGGTATTTGATTCTAGAAAAAGGAGGCGTCTCTAGCTGTACTTGGCTAAAGAGTTAAATATGTCTCCACCCCTCTCCACCTTTCTGTTATCGCCATGCGGGATGGAGGACATTTCAAGGACTGCTCACATGAAAGCCTGGGGCACATGCAGTCACTTGGCTTTGCTAGGGTCTCAGTGGCACAGCCTAGGTACAGGCCAGCCTGCTGTTACTACAAACACCTGGGGCAGCAGGAACATCCACAGTGTGATGTTCTGTGAATGCACTCAAAGTCTGGACCAGAAGTGGCCAGCTCTGTCCCAAGGGCCAAGTGTGACTCAATGCACATTTGAGCAAGTAAAATTTTGTCATAAATCCACCAGCCCCCTATGTTTTTTTTTATTTGTTTATATCTCCTATGGATCCAGCAACAGTGATGGCATGTGATCACATGGCCCACAAACATGAACTATTTACTATCCAGGCTTTTATAGCTAGGGTTTGCTGCTGGTTCTGGACTCACACCACAGTCTAGTGCTACACTCGAGTTTTATAGACTCTGGGGGATGAGTGGGTATGGCCTCTGCTCTGAGCTAGCTGCCTGCCATGATCAAGGCCCAACCCCTCCCTAGGAGATGGCTTCAGAAAGTCAGTTGATTTCTGGGACAGTGGCTTCAGGAACTTTACATCATTATTCCCTTTCTAACAGAGACTATCCAGCCTATCTGTCTGCCCAACTCTGAAGAGAACTTTCCTGACGGGAAACTGTGCTGGACATCGGGATGGGGGGCCACGGAGGACGGAGGTCAGTGGGCTGAAGCCAGAGGCTGGGAGGGCCCCTCCGATGTTCTGCCGTGATGTTGCCTTAGGATACTTGGAGGTCTCAGCTCAGGGTCAGTGCAGACCAACTGTTCACAACAGCAGTCTGCTGAGTAACCATGGGCCACCATGGTGTCATTCATCTTTGGACAATGTGACGTTGTGAGGCTTTTCTAGAGAGAAATGGGCTATGAGGGAGAAGTGTGGGTACTTGTTCATGAAGAGGCCTTCACCCACCCATCCTTCCTGTCTCCTCTCACTCTGCAAATCAAGTGTATGAAGCACACCTAGATGACTCCCCAAGTTTTAGTCAGCACGCAGGGATACAGGGTAAAGAACTGATGTCTGTGAGAGCTGGCAGGGTGTGCTACTTTCTCCTGTGAGCATGGAGTAGAAGGCGCTACCCAGGAGCATCCACTGTGCTGGTAGTGGCAATACTGTCAGTCATGGTCACATACCTGACAGGGACATCTGTGTCCCTTGCATCAAGATAGAGTGCTGACATGGTCTCGAGGCTCAAGGTTCCCAGCACTGACTTTCCTTCATGCATTTTCTGGACACAGGCCAGTCTGCTGTCACTAGAAACTGTAGCAAACTACTGTGGCCTGGATGGCTCAAAAGGCTCAAAAGTGCAGACGCAAGTCTTCTCACAGTTCTAAAGTCTAAGGTCAAGGTGTCCTCAGGCCTGAGGTGGGGTCTGTCCCAGCATCTCCCCAGCATCTGGTGGCTCCAGCCATTCTCAGGTTTCTTGGCTGGCTGATGCGTCACTCCAGTCCCAATGGCTAGATGGTTGAGTTTTTGTTGTTTGGTTATCTACCCCCCCCCCAACTCAAGGTGGGTTCTGGGTATTGAACCAACCACTCTACTGACTGACCCATCTCCTCAGTCCCTTGATCTCTGTCTCCATGGCATCAGTTCTCGGATTTAGAACCTGCCCTACATGCAAGATGACCTGGCCTTGAGATCGTACTTCAGCAAACCCAGCAGAGGCTGTTCCAAATAGGGTCACATGTCTTGGTTACAGGCAGACAAATAAAGAAGGGAGCTATACTTCAAGCCATGCAGGAAGTCCCATGTTTTCCTTAGGAGACATATTCATTCAGGGTCTCACTGCCTAGGATATCCAGGAACTCACTATGTAGCCCAGGCTAGCCATGAACTTCCTAGAAACTCTCCAGCCTCAGCCCCTCAGACTCTGGGATTCGATACCAAGCTCGTGTTTATTACCTTCCAGTCATAGCTCAGAAGTCACCAGCCAGCCTCAGGGGTCGCTGGTGCCGGTAGGCTGGTTCCTCAGGTGGCTCTGATGACAGCTGGTCCCTTACCTTTGCCTCTACACTTCTGGGCTGGTGGCCTCAGCTGCATCTTCAAGGCTGACAGGCTGATCTGATGCTAAGCCCTGCTCCTCCTCTGACGGTGCCTTCTTTGAGTCCTTGTAGTTTTCATGGGTCTACCCACATCATCGAGGCTATCTCACGCCTGTGCCCTTGAATGCCTGCCTGGGAAGTCCCCTGGCTGATGGCCTGGCCACAGGTCCAGGGCCCACACCTATATTTGGAGGGACACATTTCTGCCGACCGCATACAGCCCTGTCCGGATGTGCGTGGCCTCCAGGAGCCTGAGTTTCCCTTTTTTAATGTGGATTGACTGGGGTGGGTCAAGGGCTTAGGTGGCTGTGGAAAGAAACATTTGTCTACTGTTCCCCACTTCTCTTCCCCTTTGGGTCTCTTAGGGGTGTAAGTGGTCCTGACGCAGAGGTGAGAACACACAGCCCACTCAGCAGGGACACTCTGGGCCCCATGGGCTCCATGACAGTCTGCCATTCCAGCTACAGACCTGGTGTTCGCTCTTGTTGCTTTGTGTCGGGTGGCATGTCCCTGGCCCCCCTTTTCTCCTGTTCCTGTCTCTCTGTTTTCTAAGCCGGACTCCTCACTGCACATTTCTTCATTACTTTGAGGCAGGTGATGCCTCCCCTGTCCTGAACCACGCGGCTGTCCCTTTGATTTCAAACAAGATCTGCAACCACAGGGATGTATACGGCGGCATCATCTCCCCGTCCATGCTCTGTGCAGGCTATCTGAAGGGCGGTGTGGACAGTTGTCAGGTAAAGGACATCCAGTTACCCTGGGGGCCAGGGCAGCAGGCAAGGGCCCAATACAGTGACCCAACCCACAGGACAGGCCACTGCCAGCTTCCCTGTGACTGAACAAAGAGCAAATTTACATGGCATAAGGGAGAAATTTGCTTAAGATATCCCTGGCTTTCCTGGTGGCCCGGCCTGTGTTTACCCAGGCTCCCAGTTTTCCAGGGCATGGGGTGTTGCCTTTCCTAATCCTCTCCAGCCCGAGATTCTGAGTGTGTAGGGGCCCAACTAGAGCCACAAGCAGGTGTGAGCTGATGGATCTGGGCCCCCAAAAGCCAGAGTGGGTGAGACTCAGTACCACCTGTGGACACAGTGAGTTAGTTCTGCCTCATTCACACCCTTCCTCTTCCAGCTCCAATGGGTTACACAGGCCGCCGTTGACCTTCCCAGTTTAGTGTTTGGGACCTGGAGGGAGACACAGCTAGAGGGAACCCTTCCCACACAGGCCAGGGGCCATCTCTTGAGAACAGCAGAGTCTATCCTAGAAGCACACAGGGAGAGGTGTGCCCTGTGGTGTCACCCACTCGCCATGTGGAAAGGGAAGTCGATGTCACCAGCCCAGGTCTCTTGACCTTTGCCTCCTTCTGCTCTCCAGGGCGACAGTGGGGGGCCCCTGGTGTGCCAGGAGAGGAGACTGTGGAAGCTGGTGGGTGCAACAAGCTTTGGCATCGGCTGTGCCGAGGTGAACAAGCCTGGAGTCTACACCCGCATCACCTCCTTCCTAGACTGGATTCATGAACAGTTGGAGGTAGGTGGAGTGCCCCAGCGGAGGTGAATGTGACTCTCCAGCTCATGTGTTCCCTGCACCCAGTGTGACCGCAGCTCTGCCCGGGGGATCCAGGAGAGGATGGAAAGACTGTTGATTATGCACTGATTTGGCAACTCTGGGTATCAGCCCTAGAGAACAGCTAATCCCGTGGGTGTGATCCAGGCCCACAGGGGAGGGACAGGAAGAACGGACCTGCTTGACTCAGCAGGGAAAAAGCTGACCGGTGGGTGGGGTGTCCCCTGGGAGTGGGGGTGAGTTTAGGATGCCATATGTACATGGAGCAGAGGGTGGGTAGGTTGAGTCTAGATGAGGTAGAGCCAGGTGAGGGGGCCCTCCAATGCCCCTGTGAAGTTGATACCTTGTTCAGAGCCAGAGTGGTACAGAGTTCTTAAGCAGGAGGGGTCTGAGTAGCTTTGCTTCAGGGAGGGGGATGCAGGACAGGCCTACAGAGCCTCCTGGTCAGCAGGAGGAAGACAGGGAAACCCTAAGCCACCAGGGAACCGAACTCACTGGGCACCAGGCAAAGAGATGTTCTTAGACACAGTCCTTGCTGTGGGGAGAGCCAGGTGTCCATGACCCCTCTCCCTCTGAGTGGGCAAGGGCTGAAGGCCAAGCCAGGGACCAAGCACCAGGCAAATGTTTACTAACTTCATCTCGGACTGGCCTCATGCCATCCCCTAGTCCAGTTTCAAAGATATTTTCTCCTGACATAATAAGGGTGAAATTTACGTGGCATAGACAAACTTTCAAAAGACAACAGTCCCAGGGCGTTTGACACACTAACATCTGTGGCCACCACCTCTGTTCAGTTCCAAAAACCTTCCTGCCCTCCAGTCTCCAGCGATCAGCTGTGGGCTTCCAAAACCTTGTATATACCGTGTGTGTGTGTGTGTGTGTGTGTGTGTGTGTGTGTGTGTGTGTGTGTATGTGTGATGTTGACACAGGGTCTTATGAAACCCAGATCGGCTTCTAACTCATTGTGTAGCTGAGGATAATCTTCAACTTCTGATTCTCCTGCCTCCACTTCCCAAGTGTTGGGATAACAGGCATGTACCAACATACTTGGTTAATGGGATTCTGGGATTCAAACTCAGCGCCTCATGCATGCTTGGCAGGTACTCTACCACTGAGCAACACCACAGACCTTTAAAAAAGATTATTTAATTAACTAAAGATCTTATGTTAATTTTTGATAGTGTGTGTGTGTGTGTGTGTGTGTGTGTGTGTGTGTGTGTATACAGTGTCTTCCAAGGTCAGAAGAGGAGGTCAGATTCCCCTGGAACTGGAGTTACAGGCTGTTGTAAACTGCTCAATGTGGGTGCTGGGAATGAAGCCCAAGTCCTCTACAGTATAGAGTAGTATGTGCCCTTAACCTCTGAGCCATCTCCAAGATCTTTTTAAAGGAGTTCCTGTCATTTGAAGCAATTGACTAAGAAAAGCTACCTTCAATAACTGCCTTAGCACCCCTTAGGCGTTCATTTCTGCTTCTTTTCTTTTTAAAGTTTTATCTTTAGTTTATGTGCATGGGTGTTTTGTCTGCATGTCTGTCTGTGCACCATGTGTGTGCCTGATGCCTGTGGAGGCCAGAGGAAGGCATCAGATCTCTTGAGACTGGAGTTACAGACAGTTGTGAGCTGCCCTGTGGGTGCTGGGAATCAAACCCAGGTCCTCTGCAAAGAGTAGCCAGTGCTCTTAACCTCTGAGCCATCTCCCCAGCCCTAATTACTATTTCTTCATTATTGGTTTAACTCAAGGTTCCTTCCTTTCTTCCTTCCTCTCTTCCTTTCTTTCTCCTCTCTTTCTTTCTTTCCTTCCTTTCTTCCTTTCTTTCTCCCCTCTTTCCTTCCTTCTTTCCTTCCTTCCTTCCTTCCTTCCTTTCTTTTTTTGGTTTTTGAGACAGAGTTTCTCTGTGTAACTTTGGCTGTCCTGGAACCTGCTCTGTAGACCAAGGCTGGCCTTGAACTCACAGATATCTGTGAGCCTCTGCCTCTCAAGTGCTGGGACTAAAGGCATGCACCACCACTGCTCAGCTTTCTTCTTCTTCTTTAGTACCGAGGACTGAATGCAAGGTCTTGGGTGTACTAGGTGGGGCTCCACCACTGAGCTGCACCCTAGCCCTCGGCTTCTTCATTTGAATTTCAGCCTTAAATGAGGCAGGGCACCGAACATGGTTCCTGTGTTGGAGTGGGGTAGGAGTGGAGTAGTGGCAGGTGACGCCTGGGCTTGTTCAGGTCTTAGCATCACTAATCATTTCTGCAGCCTTGCTTCCATCTACTGTGCATGATGGAGCCCATTAGGGCTGGCCCAGTGGAGGCCTGGCTTGCTGATCACAGGCTGGCAGGAAGCCACCAGTGGAAGCAGTCTGCGGGCACTACGCATTTAGTACCACAGTACGACATTTAGCCAACACTTGTCTTCCCTTTTGCTAGATATGAAAATGGGCATTTGAGCAGGTGGTTTCCTTGTGCAGAGGCCACTGACACTGTGCAATGAGACTAGGATGCAGACAGGCCATGTGCACATGGGAGGTGTAGCAAGCCATTGAGGAACTTCAGAAAGCAAGTGTGGCCGGGCGGCGATGGCGCACGTCTTTAGTCCCAGCACTCGGGAGGCAGAGCCAGGTGGATCTCTGTGAGTTCGAGGACAGCCTGGTCTACAGAGTGAGATCTAGGACAGGCACCAAAACTACACAGAAAAACCCTGTCTCACCCCCACCTCCGAAAAAAAAGAAAGCAAGTGTGCCTTTATGTGGGTGCTCTTGGGACACAGCTCCCATGTGACTGAGCCTCTTCTGAAAGTCTAAACCACCAGAGGTTACAAAGCAAAGAAGCTGCTCCCCCGGCGCTTCACACTGTTGAGGAATATGGGGCAGCCAGGGGCTCAGGCTGGGAAGTCATGACAGGGACGGAGTCCTAGACAGTAGACTCTCTACATTGTGGTGGGTCCTACAACCTTCCTCATGATAGATGGGGATCTTGGACAAGTGAAGGCTCCCAAGTTAGTAAGGACACATAGGAGTCCAGCCAAACCCAGACCAGGACCTCAGCATGGCTCTGCCCAGAGATAAACAGATAGCAAACTTGGGTTGGAGAAAGCCTTCCTTGGCTGTTTGCTAAAACTGAAGATCCTCAGTTCCCTCTTCCTGCCAATCCCACTGGGGATTTGGGGCAGGGACCAGGTGATCTTCATGTTTTGAATACCATTTTGGGAAGGCTGGCATACCAAGACTCCCCAGCAATCAGCCTGGCAGTTTCTGGAATTGTCTGTTCTCTAAGGGGTTTCACTGTGGTGGCTGACTAGGCTTTCTGAGCATCTCTTTGGGGCGTCTCAGCCATCAGCTGTCTCTGACCACTGAGGACCTTCAGGAGATGCCAGACACACCTGCTCCAAATCTCTCTCCAAGTAGCGCAGGGAAGAGCCGGAAGCCCCCTCCCTTCTGTAGGAGGAATCCCAGGTTTGACTTGTCTCACTGGAGACCCTTCCAAGAGTCCCTTCACCTGGCCGCACTGTCAGCCCCAGAGATCCCCACCCCATCGTCTTCATTCTACTCCCCACATTTTCCTATCCAGTTAGGGCTTAAAACAAAATTGTTCTGGCTCATATGAGGCCTCAGGGATATGCAGCTGAGACCCAGCGCCTTCACATAGCAGTCTGGGGACAATCTTAGGCAGAGATGAGAAGTGCAGAGGCCTTTCTGGGTGGGAGACATCCAGAGCTGCAGCCTCCTCCTTCAGAGACCCAGCCCTCCACAGTGACCATTGATAACATTTAATGGGAAATCTAGTCCACGGAGTCACAGTGTCCAAGACATGGCTTGCAGGGAAAAATGGTGACCTCTGTTTTTACTTTTAGAGAGACCTGAAGACTTGAAGAACGGGGAACAAGCCAGAGCCTGAGCTCCTGAGGGTGGACACAGCCCAAGCCTTCCCTGGACTCTTGTGTGGGCATGGTGGATGCGAGTACCAGCATTTTAGTGCCCTGCCCATTGCACTGAGGCAGAGCCAGCGGGAAGAGCACCCTCGCTACCATTGATACCCAGAGCTGTCTGCTGCTAAAGCCTCTGGCCAGTGGGGTGTGGGGATGGAATGACCTCGGAGCTTTCTGTGCTTCTCAAGGACAAAAGCACCCCCACTCACGCACCTTTCCCTGCCATCCCCCTGGATTTCCCCTCAGAGCCGCTGCCAACACAGGCAACCTCTTGTGCAAAACCACTGACGCCAGTTGGTGCAGACCCGAGGCGGGGACTGCTGGTGTGGATTGTTACAGATGTAGTCACCTCTTCCTTCTGTCCCCGGGCTCCAGTTCTCAACCCGAACTTCTGCTTCCAACAGCCCATTTCAGGAGTGGGACACCTTAGTTTGTGAATGATTCAGCCTAAGGTTTTGTTCCACTATTTTCTCACAGCATTTGGTGCTTGACGAACTGCTAGCTTCTGGAAGGTGCCCCTTCTCTCAGCGTGGCTTGTCCTTGGGCTTACGTGAATGAGTTGTGGCAGCTTGCAGAAACAGCAATCATGGGCCCGCATCGAAAGACCACCCTGCACATGTCAGGAGTCCCCATTTTCCTGTTAGAACAGGTTTCTCAGCACATTAGAAGTATCCCATGTTGCATCATGGGACTCATAAGCAGAGTAAGGGACACAGGTCTGGGCACAGACAAGACCAGAGGACACTAAAAGCAAGCTGAATAGAAGGTCCTAAGTCATCGAGGGTTGTCACACCTCCATGCACTCTGCTAATGTACTACAGCCGATGGCATCTGGGCCCCTCCTGCATGGTCCACAATCCTATGGTCCCCATATTATCCAGTAATGGAGGGTTACATGGGAAGTAGCCATTGGTCATTCAAGCTTGTCACAGATTAGGTCTTCAGAATATGAATCAGTTGCTTTGTGGCTGCAACAGAAAAGGTGTGTGTGTGTGTGTGTGTGTGTGTGTGTGTGTGTGTGTGTGTAGGGGTGCTGGTCGGGGAGACACCACCAAAACAAACTGCCACATGGCCATTGTGCTTGGACTCAACCCTGTCCAGATCAGAGCCACTACTCAGATTTCTGTGACTAGAATAAAGGTCCCAAGAACCCCTGTGGGTGCCCGAATCTTCAGCTGACTCTGAGCCCTATAGTGATGGTCCTTTTCCCTGTGCACACATCCCTGTGGTGTAGTATATCTGCTAGTCACAGGAAGAGATGGACAATCATAACTCATCATACAACACGGCAGCTCTAAAAACATATGGCAATCAATACTGAGTTCAAGTGGCTGCTTGCCTTCCGAATATCTTACCACACTTCAGGGAAGTGTTCCAGGGCCTCTCTCTGCCGCGCCCCAGTTACAGACAACACCACGCTGTGCTTTGCATTTGGAGGTCTTTATCATCCATGGCAGACCTCAGATGCTGTGGCTTGAACAAACCAGATGCATAGACAGCTCAGCAGTGAAGAGCACTGACTGCTCTTGCAGGGGACTGAGGTCTGTTCCCAGCTCACAACTGCCTGTGACTCCAGTTCCAGGGTTCTGACACCCTCTTCTGGCCTTCAACGGTACCAGGCACACATGTGCACATACACACACACACACACACACACACACACACACACACACACACACAGAGAGAGAGAGACATACATACATACACATAAATAAACATAAAATAAATCTTAAAAAAAAATAGATGTCTTAGTTAGGGATACTATTGCTGGGTGGAACACCATGACGAGGGAGGGTTTATTTCATTCACAGTTCATCATCAAAGGCAGTAAAGACAAGAACTCAAACAGGGTAGGAACCTGGACGCAGGAGCTGTTACAGAGGACATGGGATGGTTGGGGTGGGAGGGCGGGGACACTGCTTACTGGCTTGCTCCTCATGCCTTGCTCAGCCTGCTTTCTTATAGAACCCAGGACCACCTGCTCAGGGATGGCACCACCCACCATAAGCTGGACCCAACCCAACCAATCAATAATTAAGAAAATGCCCTACAACCAGATCTTATGGAGGCATTTTCTCAACTGAGGCTCCATCCTCTCTGATGACTCTGGCTTGTGTCAAGTGGACATTAACTAGCCAGGACAATACAGAAAGTAGATGCTGCAGCCATGGGGAAGTCAAGCCATGTCCCTCACAGCCTCTCCCATTTCAGGTAGAAAGCAGGCAGGGGAGTCCTACAGTGGCCTCAAAGTTCTTCTGTCTCCTCTTTGCAGCGAAAGGCAGACACAGACTCCCCATGCTGCAGCTTCACCCTGTTATTTGGTGCCTTCTTGCCCGATTCCTAACACTCAGGCTAGGTCCCTGGTGTGGTATGAAACCCTCATCCCCCAACCTCTAAGAGCCAGAAACTCCCTTGAGCCCTGAAACTGGAGGCTCTCTCCCTTCAGAACCCGGCCCGCTGCCGTAACTATCTTAGTAAGCTTCTTCTGAAGGGTAATTTGTCTCAGCTCCTAGCCACAGACTTGTAATATCTTTTTTAAATACCTATAACAGTTGCAAAGTAAAAGAAGGGCTATTTGAATACAAGCATTGCTCTACCAAGACTCCACCCAATAAATAAAGTAACTATTAACTGACGAGTGGGTGGATAGCATATACGGCATGGACACACTGGACAGAGGCATGATTTATGTCTAGGGTATAGGGAAAGGCATGAGATTTCCTCATGCTACTCAGAAGAGTGTGTAACTGAAGACTTATTTAGGAGTTTATTTCTGGAATTTCCCGTTTAATACCTTTGGACTACATACAGTTGACCTGTTGTAACCAAAATGTTGGAAAGAGAAACCTTAAATAAGCGCTGAGGACATTTTCGTTTCAGGTGGGTTTTGCCAAATTCTCTGTGAAAATACTGCTGTTTTCCATGTGATATAACCAAGCGGTGAAATGAGGAGTTTTCCTAAGTAGCCACCTCACTCGAGACAGCCGGACTGTGAGGCTGGCAGCAGGACATGTCCAGCCTGCTGTGACTTCATCCTTCTATGACCACTGTTGTTTGGATGCTTACACTTCTGTCTTGTATAGTAAGACAGCACCCAGCTAACCAGCATGGACTAGGGGCCTGCTCCAAGCCCTGGACATTCAGTGTGCTCACCTCTCTGTCACTGAACTCCTGCTGCGACAGCTGGGCTGCTCCTTGGGAGCCATTCCTGGCAGTCACCTTTACTTCCCCCATCTTGGCCCTCTCCTGGCCTGCTTCCCCTCTCTAGGCCTGCCTCCCTCCCCAAGCCATCCCCTCCCTAAGCCTGCCCCACTTCAAGGCCTGCTTCATCTCCCTAGACCCCTGCAAGCCTTAGGTCCCTTCCCTTTTGCCTGGCACTCAAAATTCTAAGGAAGAAACCTGCCTAAAGGGTCAATATGCTGACTGCTAAGTCATATTTCTTTAGATGTATGGAATCTAGAACAACCTAGCGCTCTTCATGTAACTTAAAACACATACCTCCTTCCCATAGTCTTTCACAAGAAACATGAGCATTTCCGTGAGGTTTGGCTCACAGGAAAACACCCTGTCCTTCAGAAGGGAGCACAGCAACTCCTTTCAGGAGCTTGAATTCCCTTGCAGCCAGGCCAGAAGGAAACAGCGCTGGATGTCAAGACTGCATTCTGGACTCAGCCTTTCTGCTCCTCTCCTCCCTGTAAACATCGGCTGCATCCCTGGATTCTCCAAGGCAGATCTCTAAGGACAGCTTTATCTATTTACCGTGGCGGTGGTCCTTGAGTAAACCCGATTGCCTCCCACCAGCTCTCATCTCCCAAATATTGGCTTTCAAGTGAGATGCCCAGATGTTAGTCCAGGGACACTAAGGGACAGGACTAGTGTGATCCCTCTTCTGTGATGAGGTGTCTAGGATGTAAGAATGGAAGCACTTTCCCAAGGCCACACATTGGTCCAGCAATATATGGACTCAGAATAGTTCATCGTATCAGCAGAAATGAAAGCAACGTGGGACCAGACTCTTTGGCATTTTGCTACCCATTCAGAGCCATCAAAAGTGCTTGTGATCCCAGGTCCTGACTGACTTCACCTTCCTCCAGGGTAGTGGACCACACAGGTGGAGAACCAGGAAGTTGTTGCTTTCCCAATAGAGTAGTGGTTCTCAACTTGTGGGCTGTGACCTCACAGGGGGTGCATATCATATATCCTGCATATAAGATATTTAAGTTACAATTCATACGAGTAGCAAAATTACAGCTATAAAGTAGCAACAAAAAATAATTTTGAGGAACTGTATTAAAGGGTTGCAGCACTAGAAGGTTGAGAACCACTGCTCCAGGAAAATACTTGGTCTTCCTAAAGACAGCTGTTGGCTCTAGGCAGAGTCCAACAGGGTGGCCGTGTTCTTCCCTTTCTAGGAGCTGATGTCAAGTGTCTTCCTCGGTCACTCTCTTCCCCATTCCCTAAAGACAAGGTCTGTCATTGAATCTGGAGTCTGCAGTTTGTTGACCAGCAATGTCCCAGCAACTCCTTCCTGTTTCTGCCCTGCCCTCCCCAGCTCTGGAGTTACAAATGTGTGTGTGTCCATGTCTAACCTTTTCGTTTGTTTGTTTAAACCCGGTTCTGGGGATCTGAACTTAGGTCCTCCTGCTTGCACAGCAGACGCTCTTACCCACTGTCTTAGCCAGTGCTCGTTTGCTGTGAGGAGACACCATGACCAGGGCGACTCCTATAAAGGAAAACATTATAATTGGGTCTGGCTTACAGTTTCAGAGGTTTAGTCTGTTATTGTCACAGCAGAAAGCATGGCAGCGTGCAGGCAGACATGGTGCCGGAGAAGGGGCTGAGAGTTCTACGTCCAGATCAGCAGGCAGCTGGAAGGGAGTGTTATACTAGACCTAGCTTGAGCATTTGAGGCCTCAAAGCCCACCCCCTTATGATGCATTTCCTCCAACAAAGCCACATGCACTCCAACAAGGCCATACCTCCTAATAGTGCCACTCTCTATGAGACTATGGGGGCCATTTTTATTCAAACCACCACACCCACCGAGTCATCTGCTGTTCCGTAAATCTTTAAGTGACACCAACTCCAATCTCTTCAGAGAGACTTCTTCACTGGGTTTCATCCTCACCTACATCATACAAAAGAAAGCATTTCTCAGCTTGCTTGGGGCTGCAGCTTAGCACAGACCACACTCTGTGTCCAAGCAGAGCCTGTGGGGTGCTCAGCATGCAGAGACATGCTGTTTGTCTGTCCTGCAGCACCTTCCAGAGATGGGGTACTTTCTAGTTTAATTATGTCTTCTGTGTGCTTATATAGACTAGGTTTTTCTTGAGATTCACAAACTGCCTCTGTGTTAGTTACATTTTGTTGCTGTGATAAAACGCCATGCCCAAGGCAACTCATAGAAGCAGGAGTTTATTTTGGATTATGGTTCTAGGGGGATTAGAGTCCATCGTGGGAGAAAGGTATGGCAGGAAACAGCAGGCATGGCCGCAGCCGCAGAGGCTGAGAACTCATGTCTTCAAATGCTGGAGAGAGAGAGAGAGAGAGAGAGAGAGAGAGACAGACAGACAGACAGACAGACAGACAGACAGACACAGAGAGACAGAGACAGAGAGAGAGAGACAGAGAGAGACAGAGAGAGAGATACAGACAGAGAGAGACAGAGAGAGACAGAGAGACAGAGAGAGACAGAGGGGGGAGAGAGAGAACTGGAAATGAGCAGGAGCAGAGGCTGAGAACTCACATCTTCAAATGCAGGAGAGAGACAGAGAGAGAGAGAGAGAGAGAGAGAGAGAGAGAGAGAGAGAGAGAGAGAGAGAGAGAGAGCTGGAAATGACAGGAGGCTTTTAATCTCAAAGTCCATCGTCCCCAGTGGCATAGCTCTTCCAGGAAGGCTGCACCATCCAAACCTCCCCGCAAAGTGTCACTACCTGAGGACCAAGTGTTCAAATGCCTGCGACTAGGAGGGACATCTCAGCCAAACCACTACATCCACTCTTTCTTTATGACCTTCATAATATATGTCTGAGTGTATATGTGTGTGATAGTAATGTGTGTGCTTGGTTGCACGCGAGTATGCACATGGACAGTAACCCTTCCTAGCAATATCAGCACTTGTGTGTGAGCCTGTCTGCTCTAACTTGAGAGGCTGTTGGGAAGGAAGTTGGTCCACTGATGCCTGTGTCCCTGGCATGGAGCCCAGGACCTACACAATGCTCACACATTCTGGTGGGATGAATGATTTCTATAAGAGTGAGTTACCACCACAGACTTTCCTGGAAGCTGTCATTTCATACACTAGCACATTGGCTTGAAAACAATGAGAAGCAACCAAAGAGAGACTTCAACATCATGATTTGTTTTAAAAGTCTCCACGTCTCGCCAGGTGGAGGTGGAACATGCTTTTAATCCCAGCACTCAGGAGGCAGAGCCAGACGGATCTCTGTGAGTTTGGGGCCAGCCTGGTCCACAGAGTAAGTTCCAGGAAAGGCACAAAACTACACAGAGAAACCCTGTCTCGAAAAACCAAAAAAAAAAAAAAAATCTCCATGTCTCTCCACTCAAAAATACAAACGTTATCAGTGGATATCAGAAAACTGGACTCCGGGATATCACCATGTAGACTGGACCATATCCTGGCTGCCTGAGTGCTGTGAGTCATGTAGGAACAGCAAATCGAGGTGTAGTTCACAGAAGAACGTCCAGAGTACGATCACAGCGGAGGAGTTACAACTCAGCTATCACAGCAGATGGGTTCCAGCACAGGCTGGTCCCCTGCTTCTCCCCCATCCCTGACTCCAGCACAGGGCTGGTCCCCCACTTCTCCCCAAGCCCTGTCTCCAGCACAGGGCTGGTCCCCCGCTTCTCCCCAAGCCCTGTCTCCAGCACAGGGCTGGTCCCCCACTTCTCCCCAAGCACTGTCTCCAGCACAGGGCTGGTCCCCCGCTTCTCCCCCAGCCCCGTCCCTCCCTCTTCCTCCTCTTCTTCTAGAATGACAAGCAAAGCATAGTGATCCTGTCTCAGAGCTATTCTCTAAGCACTGGGGCATGTCTCAGGGATAGGACCTGGATTCTTGGCTTTTTCGGTTGTGGTCTCTTGGTTTTTCCTTTCTCTCCTTTGCAGCTTGGTGCTAACTGGAGGCTCTCACCCTCTGGGGGAGCTGGGTTTACTGTCTCCTTTATGTGCGTTTTGGCTCCTTGCCATCTCCCCTTGGTACCAAGAACCATTGATGAAGGATGCAGCCCCTGTCCCTATTATCATCCCTTTCCTTACTCTCATGGGTACCCGGGGTGTCTAGAAGGCACGACAGTGCGCAGGAGCTACCCTTTTGGTGGACCTGAGTTCAGTCCCCAGCACTAATGCTCACAACTATATGTAACTCCAGCTCCAGGGTGAGCTGATGCCTCTAGCTTCTGTGGACAACTGCACTTGTGTGTACATAGACACACAAACATACATTCATTAAAAATAAAATCAGTCTTAAAAAAGTTAACATTGACACCCTAGTTTCATTTTGTGGCTATGGTAAAATACTCGGACAACAAGGTCTAAAACCAAAAAAAAAAGGGGGGGGTAATAATAAATCCAGGCTACAGTCCATTATTGTGGGGAGGGCTGGAGGGCAGAAACTTGAGGCAGCTAGTCACAACATCCATAATCAAGGGCAGAGAGAGATGAATGCATGCTTGCTTACTTGTGCTCGGTCCCACCTCTGTACTCATACAGTTCAGGATCCTCTGCCTAGGAAATGATGCTGCCCAGAGTGAGTGGGTCTTCTCGCCTCAATTAACGTGATCAAGACAAACACAGATACAGTCACATGCCAACTTGATCTAGACAGTCCCTCACCGAGACTCTTCCCAGACGATTCTAGATGGTGTCAAGTTGACAATGACAAGTGATGAGGTCCAGCTGCTGGAGCTGTGTCAATTCTCAATTTCACAGTAAAAAGCTGGAGAACGTTTTGCTTGGTTTTGGGTCCTGGAAGATTTTGCCTGTGTTTATCTTAAAAGTTCTATGTTTTACATTTAGTTCTAGGATGGATATTGTGTTCTGTATGAGGTGTGAGGTGTAATTGAAACAACCCGCCTCCCCCACAGCCACAGCACAGACTCCCCTCGATCCTCCAGAGATGTCTCTACTAGATTGCGTCTACTCCTTCGTCAAAATAACCTGAGCCTATGTGTGAGGTCTGTTCCGAGTCTTCAGCTTTTCTTTACTGACCCATGTGTCTCCCTTCGGCTACCCCTGCATTGTCTCCAGGATTGACCCCACGACAGCAGACCTGAGGACCCCACATCACTCTTTGTTTTTAAGATTGTTTCAGCTCTTCCGTGGCCTGCATCTCTCCAAGTAGATTCTAAAATAAGCTTCTTTACGTCTACCGAAAACCTTATTGGGGTTTCCATAGGAACTGGCTCCGTCTGGGGAGAATGGACATCTCTCCTGTCCAGAGCCACGGTCAGTATTCATCATCTTTCTTCGGTATCCATCACCTTTCACTTCCTTCTAACTTGTCAGGAATTTGTCATTGCTTTGGGGTTTTTTGTTTGTTTGTTTTGTTTCTGTTTTGCACGCAGGTCTTATCTTGTGTTTTACTTTTTTGAGTGACTATAAAAGGTAGTTGTGTTTTGTAATGTTTCTGCACCCTCACTGATGGAACAGTAGAAGAGCAGTTGGCTTTTGTCTTTCTCTAGCTCTTTTTAGATTCCTTAGAATTTGATCTTCCATTTGGTTCTAGAGATCAAACCCAGAGCCTCACACACACTAAGTATGTGGTATTCTACCCCAGAGCTGCACCCCTACCTCCTTGAGACCTTATGTAGATGTGGGCATGACATCTGCAAACAGTTTTATTTATTCCCAGCTGTGTATATTTTCTTGATTACACAACTACAGTCTCTATTACTACACCAAATAAGGATGAACAGTCCTTCCTCATTCCAATCTCAGAATAAAAGCATCTAGTCTTTCACCAGTAAATGTGACATCGCTGTGAGCACTTTGTGGATGCTCTTTTTCAATGAGAGGTCATTTGCATCTGTAACCAAGATGCTAAGAGATTTTTAAAGTCACAAACAGGTGCTAAATTTTGTTAATTATTTTTTCTACTTTAGTTGATATGGTTGTATAATTTTTCTTCTTTAGTTTCTTATTATGGTGGTCATTTTTAGAGTTATATCAACCTTACATAATTAGAAAAAATCCTAATTGGTTTTACATACACTTCTTTCTTATACATTGTTGACTTAAGCTCCTGATGTTTTATTGAAAAAGTTTGTGTCTAAGTTTATGAATAATACTGCTCTGTTGCTTTATTTGTGTGAATTGACTTTGCCTAGCTTTGGTAATTAGGAGATAATGATCTCATGAATGAGTTAAGTATTCACCATTCTCTGTTTTCCAGAGAAATCATGTGAAATTGGTGTTAATTCTAAATCTGAACCTAGAAATCCATGAATTCAATTTCTCTGAGGATTATAGGATGATTCAGAGCAACCTTTCACCTTCATTGCCTTTGGTAGTTTGCAGTGTTTGAGGAATTGGTCTGTTCCTTCTTACTTGATGACATCATGAGCAAAACAAGCCATTTTCTCTGATCTTTTATAGATGGCTGTAGGGTCTGTAGTGACGTCTATTGCTGTATTTGTGGTATTAGTGGTTTGGGTCTTATCTCTTAAATATTGTCAGTTTTAATATGGGCTTGTCAATATTATTGATGTTTTTGTTTGTTTTAGACAGGGTCTCACTATGCATCTCTGGCTGGCTTGGAACTCACTATATAGACCAGACTGGCCTCAAACTCCCAGAGATCTGCCTGCTTCTGCCTCCTGAGTACAGAGATTAAAGGTGTGCACCACTATGCCTGGCCCTATTAATTTTTTAATCAGTGAATCAGTTTGTTATTGGTTTGAGAATGTCCTCATTTCCGATATACATTAGTGCTTTTACCCTATCTCACTCCTGCTTCAGCTGAGCCCTATGAGTTTTGAAATGAAATGTGTTTTCATTTATATTTAGTTCTATGTATTTTTAAGTTTCTTTTGAAACACCCTTTTCACGTGTTTTGAGACAGCTCCCCGCCCCCACTGTTGTTTGATGCTAATTCCCGGTTTGATCCCACTAGTCTGGGAGCTTTTGCTGATGTGTGTTTTGTGGTCTCATCTCTGCAGGGTCTGTCTTGGAGAGCTGTATTCAGCTGTTGTTGGCTGGACTGTCTTATACATACCAGTTAGATTCCACCGGGCAATTCTGCCCTTCTGTTTTTCTGCTGATCCTCTACCCAGTCACTCTGATGTTATCAGTTGCTGGGAAGGGACCCTGAGGTCCCCAGTGGAATATATTCCCATTTCCCCTGCCCCATTTGGACCACATTCAACTCCCTCATAACACCAACCTTAGTGTAGAGTGTGTGTGTGGGGGGGGCTAAGTCCTTGGAGGTCTAGCCTCAGGAACTAACTCTCCCTCTCACTGTGTGTGTGTGTGTGTGTGTGTGTGTGTGTGTGTGTGTGTGCATGTGTGTGTGAAGTCCCTTTGCATTATCTCCTTTTGTAGAAAAACAGAAAAGACCAAAAGCGTCAAAGAAGCCTGCAGAGGAACCATCCACACACCTCTCACTAAAACACTTCACAATCCTGGTGTCCCCCTTGTGACATGATCGTGGCCTAGCTGGGGTCAGCACTGAAGTCCCAGAGGTGACTCCTCCTTCACAGTCTTAGGAGGTCAGAGACAGGGCTGTGTCAGTTTTCGGGCTCTGGTGTATGTCTTGCTTGTCCAAATGAAGGCCGGTGGGATGGGAAGCAGAGGCGGAGGGTGACAAGAGGCAAAGAGGACAAGTCATGGGGTTCAGAGGTCCCCACTTTACCGCGGATAGGCCTGGACATCTTCTGTCCCCTCATTGGCCCGTGTGGAGTGAGGCTCTGGGATTTACGGGGTGGGGTAAGTAGGACTCACCGGGCAGGAATGGTTGGCTCCACTCACCAGTGCTTGGTATCTGAAAGATTACAGGAACTCACAATTCACCTCAGGTCTGTGTTTGACTTCAGGGAAGGTGTGTGGAAACGGCTTCAGGGCAAGCACATCAGTGGGGCGTGGGCCCAAGGAACCCCCCAAAGTCAAACACTAGCCCCATATCTTACCTTCTGACTCACCTGCCAGGAGAGGATGGTAGCTGCTCTCTTTTTGACCTGGGGAGAGCAAAATTATTGAAGTACATTATCAAATACTGCCTTTTCAGTGACGACAGCTAATTCTTCATGTCTGGTAGTTGATAGGGAAGCGGAATTCAGAGAGAGCCACAGACCTACCTTCTCTCACCCTGTCAGCTCTAACACCTGTACCAAGTCTTCCCTTTTCTCTCAGGTTGTTTTAAACTTCAGTGACCAGTTCCTTTGGATGTAACACTGCAGTACAATAATTCTCCGTGTATGACGACAATCCTCAACAATCTACAAATAAGGGTTCCAGTACAGGAGGACATGAAACCTCACTGCCCACGTGGTGAGGCCAGCGGCATCTCCAGGCCACAGCTGCTCTCTGGAGATCTGGACGGAGTCTGGGCTTCTGAGGATCAGGGTCAGCTCAGAACTAGCTCGGATGGTCTCAGAAAGTCTGCATGATTTTCTTCACCAGGACCCAGATTGCACTGGTTTCTGGGGCTGCCCCAGTGGAGTCCCAGGGATGTGTCTGTGTCCAGGTTGCTTGTTTTGTAGGGAAAGATTCACATCTACCTTATGTCTCCATCTGAATTCCATCATCTGTGAAGACCCGTTTTCAATGAGGGCACGGTGTCAGATGCTGGAGGTCAAGGCTTCAGTATAGTGTGGGCAAGACACTTGCAAATGGCCGCATAGCCTCACCCTAGGGCAGTGGTTCTCAACCTTCCTAGTGTTGTGACCTTTTAATATCGTTCCTCATGTTGTGGTGACCTCCAACCATAACATTATTTTTGTTGCTACTTTGTAAGTGTAATTTTGCTACTGTTATAAATTGTAATGTAAATATCTGTTTTCCGATGGTCATATGTGATCCCTGTAAAAGGGTTGTTCAAACCTCAAAGGGGGTCATGACCCACAGGTTGAGAACCACTGCTCTAGTGCCCTTTCTCAGGGACCTGGCCCCCATTCTAGCTGAGGAACTGTGGATCTCACATCAGCTCTGCCTGGAGCCTCAAGACTTCAGAAAGCTGTTGTGGGCCCCTTATTAAGTTATTTCTTTTATATATAAATATGTTTATATATATTAGTTTATTAATTAATTTTAAAATTCAGAAGTTAAAATTATATACATTTATGATATATAATAATATAATGTTCCAGAATATGTGTGTAGAGCTAGACCTGGTGGTACCTGACTGTTGTTATCCCAGCCCCAGGGAGGACTAGTCGAGAGGATCACAAGTTCAAGGCCAGGGTGTGCTACATGTGCAGGCCCTGCTGTGTGTGGGTCTCTGCAAACAACAGAGCCAGCAGAGTAACAGTCCACATGAGGCAAGAAGAAAATCTAGGGCAATACGACTTAGTTAGCAGGTGTTTTTTCACCCTCTTAGAGTATGACCCTGGGGAGCTTGTGTTTGACATATTTAAACACAGTCCAACTTCGGAGAAAAATTTCTCGGTGACGTTTGTCATAATAAAGCTTAAAGCACGGCTACATCAAATTCCTTGCACAGTAGAAGTCCTTTGCAAAGTACATTTGCCCTCTTCCGTATGAATGGGCTCTCCTGATAGAGAAGCAATGCTCAGGTAAAAGTGTAGGAAGAAAGAGTCTGGGATAAGCATAGTAGTCTGGGAGGATAAGTGAGGCCTGGCCCTACGGACAACACAGCTCACCAGGCTACTAACCACATCCATTCCCCACTTTCCAGGTGGGAAACAGTACACACATCCCTTCTGTTGAAGAGACACGCCTGCATGTTTCACATTCCTGGTTTCCTGGTGCTTTTCTGTGAGCTCGAGGACTTCGTGTCCTCTACACAGTTGCGGCCAACAAATAAGAAACAAAATGTGTACCTCATGAGCCAGTTAAGCCAAACCGTCCTTTTATACAGTTGTTTATATTTTTGTGGGGGTGCACCGGTGCCATGGTGCCTGCGTGCCATGGTGCCTGCGTGCCATGGTGCCTGTGTGCCATGGTGCCTGTGTGCCATGGTGCCTGTGTGCCATGGTGCCTGTGTGCCATCGTATCTGTGGTCAGAGGACACCTTGCAGGAGTCAGTTCTCTCCTTCTACTATGTGGGTCCTGGAGCTGGAACTCAGGTCATCAGGCTTGGTGGCAGGCCCCTTTACCCGCTGAAACCACCTCACTGGCCCAAGCCACGTTATTTAACACATGTATCACCACCTGGACCTATGTTTTGCTGTAAGAATAGTTAAAATCAACCCTCAGAATTTCCCGTGCTAATATTATCATTAGTCACAGTACTGCTCCAAGGATCTCTTAAACTTAGTTTTCTCCTGCTTTGACCAGCATGGCCCACATGCCCTCCTGGCCCTCGGAAACACCATTCTAGACTCGGCTCCAGAGTTCAGCCTTTTACCGTTTCACGGGTGTATGAGATCGTGCCGTGTCCGTGTGTCGGCGCCTGACTCGTTTAACTGAGCAGAACAAGATTGTTTCCTGGTGTTGTTGTCTGGAGGCTTTCAGAGAGGAAGGCTGCTCCACTTCAGGCAGGAGTCGGGAGCTTCCTGGGGGTGTAAATCTCAGTTCACACTCTAACACCCCATCCTATGATTCCCAGTTTCATGTCCTCCTCATCAAAGCTGAGACCTTGGGGCGAGTGAACTGGATATGATGTACACTCACGATGTGCAGCTCAGGGAGACAGTGGCCTGCCCATCCATGGCCTTCCTGTCCTGGCTCCCTGTCCACTACACTGGCCTCCTTATCCTTCCTGCCTGGGGCCTCCTTGCCCATGATTTGTCTTGTTCTTGGGGACATTCTCAGAGCTATTTCTTCCTTCTTCCAGGAAGCTTGCAGAAGTCTCTCAGAAGTCAGTGGACCCCACCCAGTCCTTGCCCTCCTTCTGTTACCAGAAACAGCTGTTCTTGGTGCCCTTGCTCCCAGGGCACTGCTCATCCATTCCCACTTTGGCTTGAGGAGGATTCTGAAGCTCCATGCTGTGCTCAGCAGGGTCTCAGCAGCCCTGACTAGGGTGTGCTTGGTCCCTCAGATTCCCCAGGACCTTGATGTCGGGGTGGGGTGGGGTGGTTGGGGGGGTCTTCATTTTCACTGGTGGCAATTTCTGTGTTAGCCTGAGGCTTGATAGAACATGGGTTGGCCTCCCCATTCTGGGCCATCTGAGGAGGAAGAAAGACACGGTGAGTCCCCTTGGGCTCCTAAACCTGGCAAGTCAGAAAAGCAGGGATGGGCTGCCCAGGCATGTAGTCCGAAGGTCACATCTAGTCCCGATCCCACTGTAGGGGGACACACGCACTCTGAACTCCCTCCCTCCCACCCCTCTCCTGCCATGAGCCACTCAAGCATCCAAGCCAGAGGAGGTGGGAGGCCGGGTGAAGGTGTGTGCCATGCTGGGTGCAGTTGGGTGGAGATGGCAGGAAGCATGGCAGAAACTGGCACCCCCATTCCAGGTGCCTAGCTCTGAGGACCGGGAGTAGCTGGCTCTGGGTCAGGTAGACTGTCAGCCTAGCTGAGCCACACAGAAGCCACAGGAGGGCTGCTCCCATGGGCAGCAAGACCTGCCAGCTTGCAAAGCAAGGAAACCTGCCGTGGCACAGGACCCAGCAGCAGAGTTGGTTTTGTTTTGTTTTTTGTTTTTTTTTTTTTGTTTGTTTAAATTTTTTGTTTTAAATTTTACTTTGTTCGTATATTTACTAGTATGTGTATGGGGTGGAGGTACTCACCGATGCAGGTGTGCCAGGCCAGAGGTCAACATCAGGTCTCTCTCTCTACCTTATTTTCTCAGTCGGGGTCTCACTGAACCTGGAGCTTGCTAATTAGGCTAGGCTGGCTGCCAGAGAGGCCGGGGGTTCACCCATCCCCACCTCCCTGGCGCTGGATTTACAGGTATGCGCTGTCACACTTGGCTGTTCACATGGGTGCTGGAGATCCAAACCCAGGTTCTTACATTTGCACACTTTACCTGCCGGTCCCTCCTCCCGGCTGCATCGCTTTGCTTTCAATTGACAAGGTAGTTTTACACGTTTATAGGGTCCGGTGTGATGTTTCAGTGTGCGAGCCGTGTGCCATGATGAGATGGAGGCCACCGCGTGTCCGTCACCTGACGTCATCATCTTTCTACGACAGCCACACTAGGGTCCACTCAACTGCTGTCCGCCATGGCTGTCCTACTGTGTGTCTAAGAACACCAGGAGCAAATCTCCCCTCTAACTGCTCCCCATGCCCTTCATCCACTCTCCCCAACCCAGACACCCTAGCCAGCCCCTCTGCCCGTCATCGCCACAGTGAGGTCAGCTGTTCAGCTTCCACACGTGAGTGAGAGCCTGTGGTGTTTGTCTTTCTGTACCTGGCTCATTTCTAGGAACACGGTTTCCTCTGCTTCATCCCCATTCCATAGATGACAGGAGGCTTAACACTTTTAAATTGGCGTATATGTATTTATAGTTACGGTTTCCCAGATGTTCCAATACAGGTGTACCCTGTACTAGACTGTGTTCACCCCTCTTTTCCTGTCCTTCCCTATGCCTTTGTTCCCCTCAATGCCACGTATGTTTTATATACATATTACATATATATTTTACATACATGTATAAAACCTAGCATTTACAAATGGGAGAAAACATGAATCTTCTGAGCCCGACTTTTTGCTCCCATTGATCTCCAGTCTCCTCTATTTTCCTGCAGATGACAAAATAATCATCCTTTTTTTATGACTACATGAATCCTGTTGTGTACGTGACATAACGTTTTCACATACTCCTCTGTTGATAGACACCATGGTTGATTCTGTGACGTGGTTATTTCTGGTGCTTCATTAAATGCAAATGTGTGGGTGTCTCTGTGACGTGTTGACTTCAGGTTCCTGGGGTGTCCATGTAGGAGTAGTAAGGCTAGGTCATATGCTAGTTCTGTCTTCAGTGTTTTGAGGAAACTCCATACTGATTTTTTAATTTATTTATTATGTATACAGAAGAGGGTGCCAGATCTCATTACAGATGGTTGTGAGCCACCATGTAGGTGCTGGGAATTGAACTCAGGACCTCTGGAAGAGCAGTTGGTGCTCTTAACCTCTGAGCCATCTCTCCAGCCCCCCTGATTTTTTTTTAATTTAAAAATATTTAGTTTTTTTCATGTATGTGTGTTTTGTTTACACATATGTCTGTGCACCATGTGTGTGCATGGTACCTTCGGAGGCTATAGGAAGGCATTAGATCCCTTGGAGTTGGAGTTATAGGTGGTTGCTGGGAACCAAACTCAGGTCCTCTGGAAAAGTGGTAAGTGCTCTTAACCACTGAGCCATCTCTCCACCCCCTGTACTGATATCTTTAGTGGCTGGACCAGAGTGAATAAGGGATGTTGCACGCTCTTCTTTACTGCAGAGAGACAGCCCCCTGTCCCTGTGTGCTGTACATCC
Organism: Peromyscus eremicus; assembly: GCF_949786415.1. NCBI lineage: Eukaryota > Metazoa > Chordata > Mammalia > Rodentia > Cricetidae > Peromyscus > Peromyscus eremicus. The sequence goes on along the minus strand of NC_081432.1, from coordinate 7,657,469 downwards.
CTTACCTACTCATCAGTTGATGGCAGCTTGGCTGCACCCATGTGCAACCAGAGCTGTGAAGAACACAGCGTGTGGCATCTCTTCCTTTGGATACAGACTTTGGGGTCTGTGTCCAAAGGAAAGTCACGAAGCAGTTGAACTTCTAGGGTCTTGAGCTTCCATGGTGTTTTCACAGTGGCAGCGGTGGTCTGCATCTCTACCAGCAGTGCGTGAGAGTCTTGGGGAGTCACGGGGCCTGACGAGATATTGGCACAGGTTCCCTGACTGTGGGTGGTCAGTCTTGCATTCTCCTCCAAGTCCCACTGCCATGTTAAAAGCAGGGTCTGCTCTTGTCCTCCATTGGAAGTAACATGGAGGAGACGCTATTATGGAGGAATGGAGCCCATGCTGGCTGTCCCTGAAAGATCAGCTTAAGCCACTCAGCCACCTCAAGGAAAAAATCCAGATGCTCAGGGACCCTTCTCCAGCCTTTTCTCGAACGACGTCAGACTTGAGAAAAAGAAACCGGCTATCTATGCAGAGCCTGGCTCACTGGCCATCCCCGGATCCACCCCAGCTAATGGCGCTGGCTTTCACTGGCCTCTGAAGAATTTCTTTTTTATTTTCTTCAGCAAAACGCAGCCTGACAGAAGCATGGGAGGCACCTGTGCCCCTCCCATGTCTCCATTTCCTCCTTCCTCTGGGTACACAGTGCTGAGGCTGAGCCCGTCCCTTCTCATCTGTGTTCGCATACATCTGGTCTGGGTGCTGTTCCAGTGTGGCCAGCGTTTGGGAAGTTTGAGCATCCACAACTTAGTGGACTCTTCATTTAACTGTGTTCCCAATATTTCCTTGTTATTTATCATTTCCATCTTATGCAAGGTACTCAAGACATGCTGCATGTAGACTAGGTCATAATATGTACAAAAATGATGTCTCCATATACTTCAAGTTCTCTCTCTCTCTCTCTCTCTCTCTCTCTCTCTCTCTCTCTCTCTCTGTGGCGGCAGGGGTGGGGGTAGTTGTTTGTTTGTTTGTTTGTTTGTTGTTGTTGTTTTTTTTTGAGACAGTTTCCCTGTGTAGCCCTGGCTGTCCTGGAACTCGTTTGTAGACCAGGCTGTCCTGGAACTCAGAGATCCACCTGCGCCTGCCTCCCAAGTGCTGGGATTAAAGGTGTGCACCACCACCTCCCGCCCCCCACCTCTTTCCCCTTCTTTTGTTAATGAGCATCTATGAGGCCCTTCTCCTCTTCCCCGGCTCCCACTCTCACTATCACAAACAGCTGGGCAGAGCTCATCTTGCTCCTCCGTGTGTGTATGTTTATCTGGGGTCGACATGAATCTGGAGCCAGGAGAGCTGGTGGGCTGTGCTCTGTGTGGCTCCAAAAGCCTTGTCCCCTATCTCTCCCAGCTGTCGCTTGGTTTCCACTCTGCCTTCTGAGCCCTCTCATTGTGAACCAAGGAAACCCCGCATCACATCCCTTGTGCATGATGAAGGTCCCGAGTTCTGTCTGTCCGGCCCCTCTCTGGTGGCCCTGCTTAAGGGGGAGGTGAGCACTGGCGAGGAAGGAAAGGAAGGAGGTGCTCCTATTTTGATCCATGCTCTCCTCCCCGAGGGTCTCTGGGGCTTACTTAGTAAGACCCTCTTCCAGGCTAGCAGGCAGGTCCCTTGATCTATCGCCAGAGGCAAAGCACTTCTGCTGTGGTTCGCTCACTCACTCATTCATTCATTCATTCATTCATTCATTCATTCAAGTCTTCACAGCTACTGCTGATGCTCTCGTGAACCATCTAGTCTAGGGGAGGGGTATAAATAATGAGCAGATATGCAGAGTGGCTGCATGCGCTAGATCATGAGATCAATAATGAAGGCAGAGGTAGAGGGCGAGTCAGAGCCCTGGGTACAGGGCATCCTCTTAGAGACTATGACTCAGGAGGTAGACTGCCTTTGGGGGACATTGAGACCGAGGCTGAAGGACAAGGAGCCGCAGGTGCCAGGCAGGGCGAGCACACTGCGTCTGGTTTCCACTTAGCTCTTGTGTATGGTTGTTTTTCCTTCTTTCTTTTTCAAAAGGACTTGACTGCAGATGGAATAACTAAATCTATGGCCATGGCATCCAGCCATGTATATATGACTAAAACAGGCGTATTTATCACTTAGGTGAGCTCAAGATGCATGTGCAGTGCCTTGATGAGGACTCTAGGCTCTTGTCAAGTTTTCAGGGCCCCAAGATGTCACTGGGACAGGCCCCCACTGAGCAGGTTTCCCCAGTAAGGGACCTAAGGATGCCTTGCTCACATATGCACATGTAAGGACGAAGCAAATGCCCAAAAGATGCAGCCTAGAGGTTCATCCCTGGAGTGGAGAGAACCATGCCAGCAGGGAGCTAGCCCATTGTTTCCCCCTCTCATCTTGTCCAGTCACACACTTCCCGCCTCCGGCTGACCTGGATCCTCCAAGTAGCTGACACTATGCGAATACCCACTTTGGAAGGACAGGGTCAGCAGATGGGGGCTCACTGGTTCTTCCTGGATCACTTGGAAGGGGCGTTGTTGAGACAGGCACGTCCTGTGGTCTCTTGCTATGAATCAGCTCTGGCTGAGAAAGCAATGTTAGCCTAGCAGGAGGGCTTTCTGGATCAAGGCCATGTCAGGGGTGGTACACTGGCTACCCAGTGTATCTTAGGAGAGGGACTAGCCTTCCTGTATCAGCACTCTCAGCCCGTGACTGTATCTCGGAAACACTTTGTAATCTTACTCAGTGTGGACCCTCCTTTGGCAAATGATATCTCACTCTAGGCAAATAGGCCAGCGGTATAAAGCTAAGAACTTGAGTAGAGGCTCATCTGTCACTCGTGGTCTTCCTGTGAAGCTGCCATGGAGCACAAGGTGATCTGTGTCTTCGCTATGGTCCTCATGCTGGCCCTCAGCAGCCTTGCCCAGGACCAGGCAGGTAAGACGAACTCCCTTGTTTCCTGCTGGTCACAGCCATAGACATCAAGCCCAGAGACTATTGTGACCTGTCATTTCCAGCCTTCCACTATGCAGCCGCTGGTCTGGGTCCTTGAAGGCCATTACCCAGTTTACAAGATCACAAAAGCAAGAAAGTCTGGCGCAGTGGGGTGGGGCCTGGGGACCTGTGAGAGTGCAGGGAGAATGGAGCTTCACAGCTGGGCTCCCTCTTCCCTGGTTGATGTCAATATCGCACTGTTCTTAGAGCTTCAAGTCAAAATGCAACATTTGGTGGTTTAGAGCAAGGCCCAGCACTTCCACATATCCCTGCCAGCCTCTCCCTGGCAGGCAGCCCTGCCCAAGTACTTGTGATGGGACCTTCAAGAGATTCATCCATATCCCGAGCCCCTGGATCCCTAGGATGCACCCCGCTCTGGGATCCAACCCCTCTTATTAGCCCTGTGTCATCTGTCTTGGGGATGGAGGGCCTTGTGACCTGTGACCTTGTCTCAGCTGCTTTGCCTTTAGAATGGGAACAGTGTCTGCCCCGTGGGCATCGACAACAGGCATGCGACAGTATGACAGTGGCCGTGTGCGAGCCTGGCTGTGACGAGCTTGATTCTTAGACACAGCGTTAAGGAAGAGGGAACAGGAAAGTTTCCAAGTCAAGGATTTCTATGAGCATGAGAGAAGAGTTAAGGGCTCTCTGCTTATCTTCCAGCACCTTCTGTGCCCCTTGAGTGGGAGCAAGTAGTTGGGAGAGCAGGGAGGAGGAAGTACCATGTTACTGCCTAGACCTCTCTGCATCAGCCCGTGGCTGGGAACAAGGAGCCAGTCAGGGGTGGGGGATGAGCCTGAGAGAAATGGCTTTGGAGTAGATGGTGAAGAGAGCAGGGTGCCTCCCTCTGCTGTTCTGTGCTCTCTCCAGCCCCTCGTCCCGCCCCAGTTCCATCCATCATGCAGTCTCCCTGCTTTCCTCTGCCCCATTCCCTGGACCAGGGCTCAACACCTGTTTCTGGGTCATGGTGTCCTTGACTCTGTTTCCATAGAGATATATCTGTAGATATATAAAGATATATCCTATAGAATATAGTGGCTGCCTGTGCCGATCCTGAAGGGAATTCGCTTTCAATGATTCCCTCATTGGCCACAAATGTGTGAGCAGGACAAAGATCTTTAAATTCTGCTATCCTGCTGGGAAAGGGAATTGGAGGCCACAGGAGAGCAGAAACACCCCTCCCTCTCCTGGCTGCTGATTCTCAATGGCTTAAGGACTTGTGACCCCTGACTATCCCGTTGGGTGGCCAGTGGTCACCTTAGCTTTATAATAGAACCGAAGCTTGGAGACCGGTGGCCCCCAGAGGCCACCAGCAAGTGGATAGCAGGTCCTGATCTTATCCTGAAAGATAGAGCCAGTTCCTCAAGAATGTTTCAATAGATCCCCACACAAGAAAAACAGCCCTGGGAGCAGGCCCCGATGCACACCCAGGCCTCTGGACTCTGACATCTGCTTGGGACACCTATTGTCACCCACTCAGCCTCCTCTAATGAGATGCCATCTCTGCTTCATTCAGTCTTAGGGTCCTCCACCCCCCATGAGCGCTACCACCACACCCATGCTTATCCTCCGCACACTGGGATGATTGCTCTGTGTGGCTCACATCCTCCATGAGTGTGTTAGCCTCTGAATCCAGGTCTAGGGCTGGAGGGTCGGACCTGAAAGTCTGGCAAGGGATCCTCTTTTACTTGGCTGTTCGTCAAATCTGAAGCAAAGCTACATTTTTGGGAGTGCTCACTAGCTTCTTGGCACAAAAGGAAGGGGATGGCAAGACCTCTGTTTTCATCTCTGTATTCTGTCACTGGGCACAATGTCTGGCTTTTGCCAAGCCAGTTCCTACACGTAGCCAGAATGCATACTGCTCAGTAAGTATCTATTTATCAGGCGAGTACAGTTCACTGACCAACTGCAGAGGTTAACAAGAGAACAGTACATCTATCTTTCAACTAGCAGGTGCGGCTGTGCAAGCCTGGGCCCTGGAACTGTCCTCCCCACTCCCACCCCCATGTATCAGTCTTCCTACATCTGCAAATGAGGCCCATGTCCCTTTGCATATTCAAACCTGGCTCTCAGCAGGCAGTGTCCTGTTTCCTCGGAGAAGGAGAAGGAAGCTGCCTAGAGAGCATGGACAGCTTCAGGAATGTAGCCCATGACTTTCCTCTGCTTTTGTCTTTACAGTAGAAACATGTACCATGACCCCCCGGGAAAGGGTAAACTGCGGCTTCCCCGGTGTTACCGCCGAGCAGTGCAAGCAAAGAGGTTGCTGTTTCGATGACACTGTCCGGGGCTTCCCATGGTGCTTCCAGCCTCTGGCCATCGAAAGCCCTCCGGAAGGTATAGTCACTTCTCAACACAGTACGGGGTGAGGATTTAGTCAGTAGGGAGAACTCCATGAGACTATGGGGCCAGTCAGGGTCACTGGTAGGTCTTTGCCTGTCTGGCCAGCCCTGGATGTCCCTGACATGGCTGAATCCAGGTCTAGGGGTGAAAGGTAAGGGCTGAAAGTCTGGCAAGGGAGAAGCCCACTGTTACTTGGCAGTTTGTCAAGTCTGAATCCAAGCAACATCCTTGGGAATGCTGGCTGGAGCAGGAGGGGCGGGGATGGCAAGAAAATGCCAGGACAGCTTCTCTGTGTGCATTTGTGTGAGTGGTTGTGTGCATGTGCACGTGGGCATGCATGTGTGTGGAGGCCAGAGGTCAACCTCAGGAGCCATCCACCTTTTCTCCTGAGATGGGGTCTCTTCCTGGGATGAGTAGATAGGCTGGCCAGCAAGCCTCAGGGACCCTCTGTCTCCATCCCCTCAGTACTGGGATTATAAGCCTTTCCCACATTGCAACTTCTTGTATGGGGCTGGGGATCGAACTCAGGTCCTCTTGCTTGCCAGGTGAGCGCTGTGCCAGCTGAGCCATTTCCCTCGTCCTGATAGTTTGTGTTTCACGAAGAGTTTTCCTATCAGCACTTTGAGTCAAAGCTTCCTACAGTTGTTTAAAGAGAAAGACGACACTCATGAGGATCTTTTGCTGTCTCTTCTCCCTGTAGAGGACTGTCCCTTCTAGAGTCTCCCCAAGAGAGCCGGTTACATCGAGACTTGGCGCCACCACCCCACCCGGGCACCGGAGCCATCTGGCCCACCCACTGCATATACGCCTGTTCTGTGGCTGGATCTGGCCTGATGTCACAGTTCAACCTCTCTGACTTTTAGAACACAAATTCGGCCTGAGAATTAAAAGAGATTAATGCTATTCTGTATTGTTCATTCTTTTAAAAAAACACAAGCCATTTTCCTCTCTTTGATAGTCACATGCAATATTTTGGGTACTAACTCCTTGTCATGGATCAGCCCTTAGCTGGAACTGTGTAGGGGAGGCAGGGGTGGGCAGCTGGGAGGATGAAGTACGGGAGACACATTCTGCAGCTGATGCAGTGTTGTTGCCTATCATTGGGGTTGAGACCCAGGACAGAGGTCTCAGGGTCATGATGAGGGACCTCACAGGCTTCCAGCACAAGTGCTCCATGAGTGCTCCTCAGACATCCAAGGCAGGAGGGACTGACCAAGAGCTGAGACCCATCTTCCAATGTCTCTAGAGTTACTGTGAACTCTAACAAACCAGGATCAGCCTCTGGTCCTCGGGAGGACCATTAAAGACACAACAATGAAAAGCAGAAGGAAGGGGTCCATTTAATGTGGTCCCACTGGGAAGAGGAACAAAGAGGTCCAGTGACCTTCCATCCCTAATCCATCTTTAGGATCCTGAGATAAAGTTTAGCCTTAAATAGAGGGCAAGAAGTATGTACAGCTAAGCAATATGGTCAAAATGTGGTTCCATCCACCACCACATCTGGGCTCCAGTTTCTCAGACAAGATGGTCTGACAGGTGGTAAATCTCTTCCAAGGAGACAAGTTTCTCCCTTGGCTACCACCAGGCTTCAGCCTTTCCTTCCCCCACATGAGGTTCCTAGGGAATTACAATTCCTTGGGGGTGTATGTCTCAATCTGGTAACTAATGTGATTAAATCACTAGCAATCCACTGAATCAGCTTAATGATCAAAGGAATTTGTTTGGGGGTAAACTCACAACCATGGGAGATTTATCTTAGGGTCAGAGAAAGCCGAGCTATGTCACACACTGAACGGCTTAGTCCAAGATCTCAGCATCCAAAACCACGAGGTAGCCGAGAGAGGGGGCATATGTGCATCCCAGGGCTTAAGGACCCCCAGTGGCCACACCCCAGGGGCAGGTACCTCAAGATCATAGACAGTGTGACAGCTACAGCTGCCTCACTAGGGAGGCACTTCAGGGCATGGCTCAAACAGCTACATACTACATCTCCCCCTTTTGTCTAAATAAGAAAATAACACAAAACTATATACAATAGGAATGATTATCAAGGAGATATAAAGGGTAATGACATAGACAAATGGGACTACAACCAACAAGAACAACGTCAAACAAGAGACACATACTAAAATCCAGAGATGTCCAGAACATAGGTAAATGGTATGTTAGAGAGATCATTCCAAAAGCTGTACTATCCCAAAGAATCTGAATCTAGTACTTAGTATGTTCTAGCTAAGATACAATAAGATTGTAACTGTAACTGTTAGTCTTCAGCCCCATCAAAGACCTGAGAAGGAATATAATAATACCTGAGAAAACAGGAAATGCACTCAAGCAACTTTCAGAAATCTTCTCAGAAAAGACAGAGACGGCTGGCAGCCTGGACAGTCACCTAAAGTTTCTCTGCACCATTAGGGCATTCAGTTTGGCTACAGGCCTAGAATACCTGACAGACCATTTTCAGAAGCAGGAATTTTGAAAGACTATCTTACCCTGTCTTGGCAGAGTTCAGTAGTCTCTTTTCCTTGTGTCCTGCTCATCCGGAAAGGACAGCATTTGTACTATCAGCAGTCAAGGTAAGGGCAGGTCTTTGCCCAGCAGGGCATTATGCAACCAGGAAGAAGACAAACTTCCAAATGGAGTATCTTAAAAGCCCAACATTCTCTCAGGATCAGATTGGTGCTGCCAGGAGCAATCGTGTCTTATGTCAACAGAATTCTAAGTTATTTAAATGTTACATTCTTTAGCTCTATGATTGTCTGAAGATTACCTGTCCATCTAACCTATGTGTCTGTAAATCTGGACAACCTAACTAACATAACTATAGAGATGACAAGCATGGGTGACTATAAATCTGTAAGTCTTATCTACCTAAATAACCTGAGGCTTCATATAAACAAGGTAAACAGTCTGTAAACAAATGTACAGTAAAAAGACAATGACCTCAAAATTGTGACAATACACAAAATATATTAAACAGAGGCAGAAATGTATAGTGCAATATGCAATGTGACAACAACCTTAAATATGTATCATATATAAAATATCCTAAACAGCGGTGGAACATACACACAGTATGACAAATATAATTTTACATTTGTATCAATATACAAAATATTTCAAATAGGAGTAGAAATATATATACATTACAACAAATACAGTTCTGTATTTGTATCAATACACAAATTATCTTAAATAAGAATATAAAAATAGTTTACATTTATATCAGTATACAAGAATTCATAACAGTGCAAATTGTCTAAGGCTGGTATTTTACTAAATTAGTTTACTAATATATACAATAATCTTCCTTAATGTCCTATACCTACTCATTCCCCTTTTTCTTTTCTTAAGAAGAACACTGAGTATAATATTTTCTTCCACCCTCAATCCTATAACCATCATTCATAACCCTGAGAAACATGAAACCTTTGGGAGAAAGGGAATCATTTTCTTAGAATTGCTTCCTGCTGTTTAGGGGGCAACAGTATCTCTGTGGGGTTCTGTAAGAAAGTTTAGATAGTTAGGTCTCAGTTGGACTAACTGTAGATTGTACAGCTAGTCTCAGAGTAATTGGTAAGGTTGTCTGAGATTCTGGCTAGAAGTGTAGTATGATGAACTATCTCATCTTGGAACTGTTCTAGAGAGTTTTCAGTCCAAGGTTGATGATTGAGTAATGTTCATGAGTACCATGGCAACATTCTGGACTGGTTAGAGTTGTTGTTGTGGGGCCCCATTTTCCATCTGGAGACTTCAGAGATTGCTGTTGGAAAGATTTATTTTTTTATTATGGAAAACTTGAACATTTTTAATATCAAAATGGAAAGTTTGAATTTATTTTGGATAGAGAAAGAATTCTTCAAAAGCAAGGACAAGCATGGAAAGAAATAGAATCTTGACAACTATGGTCCCTAGATTATTGGTTTTCTTCTGTCTCACACCAATTGGCTCTTCTAATATTAGACAGAATCTCCTGATTTTTCCTTTAGCAATATGCTTGGGTTTAGAGAAGGAGAGAACCACATTCCAACTCCAAAATCAGTTTGATTTATAATTGAATTGGGACCATAACTTTTCTAGAGTTAAAGAGATACAGATGTTAGGCAGTGAGATATTACCCTGTGTACATTGGTACCAATAGGTTCTTTCCTTCTGCTGTAGCTATCTGGGTATCCAAGGCCTTATGATTCCTTGAAGATGGGTATTTCTATTATCCTGTAAAGACAGAAAACAGAACTCTGACCCCAATCCTTGTTTGTTGAATTTTTCTTACAACTTGTAGAGACGTCACATTGGTGGATGAGTTATTACTTCTCATCAAGAGATTTCTCCTGTTTGGATTGAGTTTTTATTAGTTTTGTTGGTATTCATAGCTTTTCTTCTCCTGCAGAAACAAAAGCAAAACCTCTTCCCAAAGTAGGACATATCCTGGTTTCTATTCTGAGGTCAACACATCTTTGAAGTAAACTGGTTGGTTTAGCTCAGGAGTTTTTTCTGTTGTCCGATGTCTCTCTGCAGCTGTTGTCCCTTTCTCATCAGCATTGAGAAAATTCAAGGTTAATAAAGCATTATGCAATCTATTTCTAGGGGTCATTGTTACCTCTTTCTGTTTATTTAGCATATCCTTTAAAGTTCAATTAGATCTTTCTATGACTGCTTGGCCTGTAGGATTGTGTGGTGTACTTATAATATGCTTTATATTGTAATATGCAAAAAAAAAAACCTGTCTCATTTCATTTGAGACATATGCTGAGGCATTGTCAGTTTTAATTTGTACAGGTATTCCCATGATGGCCATAACTTCTAACAGGTGTGTAATCACAGAATCAGCCTTTTCAGAACTCATAGGAGTTGCCCATTGAAATCCTGAATAGGTGTCAATGGTATGGTGTACTTTTGTATAGTATTTAAGGGTCCAGCCTTAAATTTATACAGTTCCAGGGGTCCAGGAGAGATGCTACCATTGGCACAGGAATTAATCCAGTTGCTCAGAGCTCTTTTGTTCAATTCGTTTATTTGTCAGTCACCATCATTCAATCACCAGTTCAACTCTCTCCAATCTCTCCTCTCCTTGATTCCTTTCCTTCCTTTTCTCCCCTTCTTCCGGGACTGGTCTATATCCTATCTCAAGCAGTAACACATTATGTTTTGTATACAGCACAAGATTGTAGGGGTCCCCGCTAGAGGCTTCCTGGCAATTTTATTTGCAACCCAAAAGGGAAGAGATAAGAGTGGAGTCAGTTAGCAGTTGGGATAAGTCAGAAAAGGAATTTATGTGCTAAAAATATATCCTTACTGTGGTTAGATGAAGGCATTACAAGTCTATCATAAATGTGTTCAACTATAAACTTACAGGTGATAGGGTAGGGAAGGTCTGTAGGTCAATAAAAGTTACAACTGTCACTTTTTTCCTCTGCCGCCAGTTTCCTGACAGGGTGGAGGAAGAGTACTAATAGCAAGTCAATCTGCATCACAGCTTGAAATGCCTGGTAAGAGGAAAACTCTTTTGATCTAAAAGGTTACCTTAGTTCGGGGGGGGGGGGGGGGAGGTGTTTCAGGTGTCTAACAGATGGCCTGGTAGCCATCTGTTCCTTGCTTGTCTTTTAAGGCTTTGTTTAGGGTTGATTCTATCTTAGGAAGTAGCTCAAGGAGGGTATTTGCAAATGGCAGATACCCAAAACAAATGTTAAAGAGAGGCCTGGAGCTCAGAGCAGAAGGTTCTGTCTATGCAACTATCCAGGTGTTTTGAAACAGGGATTCACACACACACATATACATTTTAGGAGAATTATGAGCACAAGGAACTCATAGCAAGGCACAACTGAATATTAAGCTGCATAACATCAATAGACCTTGCTGATTGGCTTCCCACTCGACTGACCCTTGGTCTTGTCAAGGTATAGCTTATAGTATACAGCTGGACTTCCATTTCATATTCCTGTGGCTCACCACAGTGTACATGTTTTAATCTTCCAAATTCTGCAAAATGAAACATCCATCTGCCAAATTTCATTTCTTTGTGTATCTTTTGGATTGCTTCCTGTGGGTAATGGAGTTTGGTTATAGAAGGAACAAGTAGAACATTTTTTTTTAAAACAATTTCCTTGGCTTGTTGCCAAGTGATGGAGAAATCTTTCTTCAGACCCTTGCTATTTACATGGTGTTTCTTATGAAATTCTGAGGCTTTTAGCACATTACCTATTAATAACTGATCAATTTCATCATTACCGTGTGCTGGAGGACCTGGCAGACCCATATGGGATCTGATGTGTATATATATATATATATATATATATATATATATATATATATATATATGATGTTCCCTATTTCCGATGATTTCCTGTAATTGTATAAATAGTGAAGTTAATTCAGTATTATCAGTAATAAATTTAGCAGTTTCAATATGTAAAACAACTCTCTCTGCATATTGAAAGTCAGTGGCAATATTGGGGGATTCTGTGAAGTCCATTAGTACCATAAGAATGGCATACAGTTCTGCCTTTGGTACAGAACTGTAGGGGCTTTGAACCACTTTACTTAAGTCTCCTGATTTATATTCTGCTTTTCCTGATTTATTTGTATCAGTATAGAGTGTGGGGGCCAGAAATTGGCTTTTGTCATACAATGTGAGGAGGGACCCATTTAGTCTTCTTTATGAATTCTATTCTCTTGCTTTTGGGATAACAATTGTTAATCTCTCCCAAAAAATTACTGCAGGCTCTTTGTCAATATTCATTATCTTTCCATAAAGAGGAAATCTCCTCATTAGTTAAAAGTACAGGACTGAGTCCAGTCCTGTCAATTGACAAAGCCTTAATTTTCCTTTTAGAATCAAATCAGAGATCTTTTCCACATAAGTTTTTAATTTCTTACTCAGTTTATGTGGCAGAAATATCCATTCTTATATAATATCTTCCCTCTGCATCAAATCCCTGTGGGGGAATGTCTGGAGGGGAGTATGACCAGAATGCATTTAAGTTCTGGATTCACATGATCCACATGTGCTTCTTGTATTTTATTTTCTACTAGAACCAATTCCTTCTCAGCTTCAGCTTATAATTCTCTTGGACTATTTAAATCCTTGTCCCAGCTTATGGTATTAGCCAAACTTACTAGTCCATCTTTAGATATTCTAATGATAGCCTGTAAGTTGGAAATGCTTCCTAACAATTTTCAAAAATTATTAAGGGTCCACAATTGATCTCTCCTGAGTTGTACCTTTTGAGGTCTAATTTTTTGGAGATCTATCTTATATTCTAAGTAATTAATAGAATTTCCTCTTTGTATCTTTTCAGAAGCAATTTGTAGTCTCCAGTGAGGCAAAACTTTCTTTACTTCTTCAAACATGCTCTCTAAGGTACCTAACTTTGGATCAGCTAATAAGATATATATCATCCATATAATGATAAATTATAGATTGTGGAAATTTCAAATGAATTTTTTTCCAGTAGTTTTTGCACAAAATATTGGCACAGGGTAGGACTATTTAACATTCCCTGTGAGAGGACCTTCCATTGATATCTCCTGATTGGCTGTGAATTATTATAATTAGTTACTGTGAAGGCAAATTTTTCTCTATCCTTTTCGTGTGAAGGTATGGTAAAAAAACAGTTTTTTAAGTCAATAACTATAATAAGCCATTCTTTGGGTAACAGAGAGGGCAAGGGCATCCCATTCTGTAGGGAGCCCATAGGCTGAATTACTTTATTAGTGGCTCTCAGATCTGTCAGAATTCTCCAATTACCAGACTTCTTTCTAATAACAAATATGGAAGAATTCCAAGGGCTGGTAGATGCTGTGGGATGTTCTGTATGGCAAATGTGTTGCTAATTAGTCAATAAATAAAACACTGATTGGCCATTGGGTAGGCAGGAAGTGTAGGCGGGACAAGGAGGAGAATAAAGCTGGGAAGTGGAAGGCTGAGTCAGAGAGACACTGCCAGCCGCCACGATGACAAACAGCATGTGAAGATGCCGGTAAGCCACGAGCCACGTGGCAAGGTATAGATTAATGGAAATGGATTAATTTAAGCTGTAAGAACAGTTAGCAAGAAGCCTGCCATGGCCATACAGTTTGTAACCAATATAAGTCTCTGTGTTTACTTGGTCAGGTCTGAGGCTGTAGGACTGGCAGGTGATAGAGATTTGTCCTGACTGTGGGCCAGGCAGGAAAACTCTAGCTACAGGTAGATTCTTCATTGTGTTGAGCATTTAACTGCTCTTAAAGCTTGTAGTTTTGTAGTTTCTCTTTTGTCAGAGGCCATTGTCCAACCCAGACAGGTTTATCAGTTAGCCATTTTAAAGGTAAGGCTGTTGATACCTGAGAGTTCAATAGCATTTGTTCTCTGTTTATGTACAACCTGAATGGTTGGTGGCTGTTTTTTTTATAGTATCTTATAATGTTATTCCTAGAAACATGCATTGGTCTGCATTCCATTTCTGAGACTGCAGAAATTTTAATCTGGGTATTCCACTGCTGTAACAGATCTCAGCCCCAAAGATTCACTGCTACATTTTCCACATATGGCTTAAGCCTTCCTCTCTGTCCTTCTGGCCCTATGTGATGGGAGCCATAAGCCTAAGTGACCCTTGACACACATGCTGCCATATCTGGGCTTCTCTCCTCTTTTCCTAGATCTAGGCCTTGCTTAAGTCTCCATAGCACCAGAACCTCTTCTCAGAAATCAGGTGACTGTGCTGCAGTTAGGCAGTTAGGCAAGAATAGATAATCCCCATAGCAACATATTCTGTTGGCTGAACAACCCATGACTAAGAAAGTCCCCTCCCTGCTTACACTTCCCCTTACCCTCACCTATATATGCCTTAAGAGGAAAATAAAATTTTGGAGCTTGATCAGACATCCTGTCTTGCTCTCATTCTTTGTGTCTCTTATCCCTCTCATTCACCGCCCCCCCCCCCCAGGTCTGTGGGGCGTTTACCCAACCACCCCCACAGTTTCCCCAGAGTTTTCTTGAGTGCGAGCAGCAGGAAATATTAGATAGAAGGATTTATTGCAGAGAATATCGCGGAGATAAACAGATAGAAAATAAAGGATAGCCTCGAGAGGGCCTGGAACCTATTCCAACGGGCCCGACTGTCTCTGCCCCAGGGTTTTTAATAGAGATGCCAAGGGGTGGAGCAAAAGACCTCCTCCCCCAGCACAGCTAAGTGCAGACCATCCCAGACACCTGCACTCAGGTCCGTGGTCTAATCATCCTCTATGAGGACCTGCTGAGTAAAGCCACGAGGAACCCGAGAATGGGCTCCCACAGGTCCCCCTTTCTTAATATATAAAAAATAACTATAATGGCTTACAGCAATCTCCATAGCTGTTACACCTCCCAGTATGGGAGTAGAGGATGATATAGATGGCATTTCTCTTTTGAATTAGGTCCAAGGTGACTACAGCAGTCTTAGCTGCCTCAAGCCCTTTCTAAGCCAAAAACTCTTAAGGTAACTACAAACTTAAAGAATCCCTTAGCTTCATCATTACCATTAACAGGTTAACATAAACATTGCTATACATAGCCACAATTCTCTGTCTTACAACTCAAAGCAAACTCTTAACAGAACCATTTGAATTAGCATATATGGTGCTATATATAGTTAACAATTTTCTCCGTCTTACAACTTTAACTCAATCATTTGAATTTTCTTGTTAACAGAACATAGGAAAAACTTCGATGTATTCACATCAAACTTAAATATTTCCTTAACTCCACAAAACCAGGGTGCATTAATATCAATAGGGTAAATATAATTTCTGCAAACATAATTCAACCTCATAACTCCTCCTTTTCTTTATAATTTTTTAAACAAAATCTCAAACCTAGTTAGAAGAACCCAAACTCATACAATTCCTACAAACCCATATTGAAAAGCAATCTTCTCAATCTAACCATTAACACTTTGAGAACTTAGCAAAACATCCAAAAGCAGTTTCTTAATAAAACTCTTTACACTTTAAAAGCAGTCTCTTAATATACCCCATTTGCATTTCTTACTAACAAAAACATGACATTAATCCACTCAAACAACTTTTGAAATTAGACTAAGGAATATTAACTCTCCCCCTTTTCTTTATAATTTAGGCAAAATCTCAAGCCTAGTTAGAAAACCCAAACTTTTCCATTTAAACAGTTCCATTTGTAACACAAACCAGTTCCATAAGTAATTTCATTTTTACATAAACAGTTCCACAAAACAATTGCATTTTTAACACAGAATTCATGAATCACCAATTAATAAAGCATATATGCATACACATCTTGACTCTAGGTAGAAATAATAAATTTCTTTATTTAAACAGTTCCATTTTTAACCCAATTCCAGAAAACAGTTCCTAGGTCATTACTATAAGTAAACTCAAAATTGTCCCATTGCAATGAAATCTCTACTATTCATTTCATTTCTTAAGTCCCAAAATTCAAATGATAAATTCTGGTACGAGCCTTCCAAATATGAAGAAATCCATAACCAAAGTCTTTTTGTAATTTTATCTCATTTTAAGTTCAAAAAGTTCAAACAAGAAATAAATTCTGGTATCAGGCTTTCACTTCCAAATATGAAGAGACTTTTTACAACCAAAACTTTTTGCAGTTAATAATTTTAGTTCAAACAAGCGTCTCTGCAACTTTGGTTCTCACAGACCGACCTTTTTAGGTACAGTAGTAGTCTAAACTGCACCGTTTTTTGATGTTAGCTCAGGTTTTTCTGTGTTGCGTCGATTTTCCATGGATCTCAGCTGCGGATGCCTTGTGCTGGTTCTGGCGTCCACCATTCTTAGTTTCTTAGCGGCTTTTGGAGCTTTTGAAAAACCGCTCAGACTGCCTGCTTTGCAGTCTCCTAGGACACTAACTTCTGTGTCCCAGGTTCTTTCACCATATACATTAAAAATAGACTCACACTTAACATTTACACTTTTTCACAAACTCACATATAACCTTTTTTGCCTTGCAAAGCATTTAGACTCACATTCAACATTCTACAAACTCACATATAACATTAACATGTACTTATTTATACTCCTTAAGGAAACTAGAGAACTACTTTAGCAAATATATTTCTTATTACTTCTTATATACTAATATTCATTCCATCTTATTTCTTATTTAAACTTACATTTACAGCTAACATCTTTACTTCTTACAAGCTTATCACTACATGTCTTAAGACTACCTTAGATATTTCTTGCAAGCTTATATTCTTAAATGAACTCTATAGATCTATTTTACAAACTTATACAGGGCTACCATTAGCATATATTTAACTTAGCAAACACCTAAAGATTTCTTAACACAGATCTAACAAGATAATTTTTACAAACTCACATATCTTATTTTCATCTTTTTCTATTTCTTACTCTTAATTATTAGTACTATCTCTATTAGACAGATTCTCTTAACTAGACAGGAAGTATGTACATCATTTCTAAAGTTTAGAGTTTATAGTCAGCTTTGTTATAAAGCACTGGGATTTAGTGAGTGTTGTTGTTATAGAATTGTGATAGTTGTTGCTAGGGGACTGTAACCTTCCCAGGATGACGCCACACTCCAAAGTTGCCAGTTCTCTCAGTCGTTCCGGACCGGCAGAGATGCACTGTCAGCGGTAGACGGTTTTTAACTAGAGGCTGTCCCTTCACCCAAATTCATAATAGTTCCCCTAAGTACTTCAATTCAGACAAACATTTCTATTATAGCAGTACTCTTGGTTTGCTCTACCGAAAAAACTTCATTTCATACTGAGGGTGAAATTACCATATTTAGCTGCTGTAAGGTCTTTGCCAAATACCGCACAGCTATTAGGTGATATAAAGTATTTTTCCAAAGGAGCTAGTAAAGCCAAAAGCGGCACAGCTCCAAACTCTATTTCCTCACTGTTTGCATTAACCAGTGACAAAACCTCAGAAACACTAATTGAGCCACTTTCATTCTGGTTCCATTGTAGGAACATCATTGGAGCTGACCTTTCTTAGTTCCAAGCTCCTTACGAAACGCTCCGGTAATCACCGAGCTTCATTCTCCTCTTGTGAAAAAACACAAACATGTCCTCGACCCCATATTAACACAGGATCGGGACCCTTCCACAATCCCGAGCAGGGATCTTTCCATTTCGCATTACCATCAGCTAAAGGACCAGGAAGATTGGAGTGAACTCTAATATGGCCCACAAAGCATGGCAGCTTTCTTTTGTAGATAGCATAAGTTTCCTTCATATCTAAGACAACGTTCAGTGTATAAACTGCTTTCCCTTGTTTTAAGGATTTTAAAGTGGCTCGTTTGCTCTTATAGGTAGCTTTCTGTCATCCAACTACCGTTAAAACTTTGCACAGCTATTAGGGTAAATAAGTCATTTTACCAACCCCCAAACCGAGAAGTGCCTAGTTCCATATCCTTTCAATGTTTCATTGGAACTGACACTTAAAACTCTTAGATGATTTTCCTCCTTATTCTTTTAAAAGCTGTATTTTAAAGTTTACCATGAACGTATTTTCGAGCTGACAAAAGTGTTTCAGGGCAATGTTGCCATCTTTAGCAGAAAAACTACCTTTCCCAGAATGCATTTCCCTTATATCAGTCCATAATAGTATCAGTCCCTTAAATCAGTCCTTTATATCATTTCCCTTATATCAGTCATTTCCCATAGTTCTTTTTGGGTCTGAGAGTCAACTTTTAAGTTCTTTTTTACCAGACTTGCTTACAAATTCTTGCCCGGGAGGTTTGAACAAAGTTTTTTGCTTTTGCAATGGGAGATTTGAACAGGCATTTTACATTTTCAATTATGGGACATTGGGAGGTTTCTGGTCTCTCCTCAGCTGGCTTTAACAGGTGTCTCTCCTTTAATTGACACTGGCCCCCAAATCAGAACTGCACCTGCCTCGTTAGTGCGCATTGAGGTGGGCAATTTCTGATAGCAACTTTCCTCGGGGCTTGTGTTTGTCTTAGCCAGTCAGTGAAAAACATTCACAACAGAGTTTTTTCATAGCTCTTTCAGAGAGATTTTCTCCCATTGATCTATCTCATTTTGCTTGTTCCTTCCTTCCCCAGATGCAGAGCTTCAAGTATCTGCAGCTCTGTACCTCTGCTAGCTGCCCTTGGAAGTAGGGCCTTTTTTTTCTCCCCCCTGAATCTGCCTCAAATTCTAGCAGCTTTTTCAGGTCATATTTTTCTGGGGAGGAATCGGTCCCTTCTGTTTCTTTAGAGTCTTTTTCCCAAACAGTTCCCAGTTTGGTCTCAGTTTATCCCCTCTACCCCAGAAACAGTTTCCGACACTACAGTGGCGGCTTTCCCTGCTACTGAAGGTAGGGGCTTTAGTCTGTTTGTTTTCGGGGTCTGTGTGGTTTGCGTACAGACTGAAAATCTAACAAGGAAGGTTTTTGCCATTTCTAAACTCCCATTAGGACAGGCATTTTGTTTCATTAGGCCTTCACCTGGCCCAGTCCCCCAGTGGGTTGTGTTTGTCTGTCTGAGTGCTCAAGGACAGAGCTTATGCCAGAGGCAATCACCCCTTAGGGCTACACTCCCTCATCTGATTGGGAGTTAGTTGAAACAAAGCTTTTCTCAAAGAGATGCTTTCTCTGACAGAAAAGAAAGCTTTACTAGTTCTGTTCTGCCCTGGCTGGGCTCTTTCCCCAGACAGCGTTCTGACTCAGCAGCACAACTGCTTCAGACACAGTTCAGCTTTACTGTTTTTCCCAGAAAGGTCCTTTCTCTGATAGAAAAGCTTTTTTCTCAGGTCTTTTTTTTTTCAGCTGTGGACCTATCAACCCGGGACTTGTAGGAAAGTGGACAACTGTGCCGTTCCCACTGGCTTTAGTTTTGTTCATTGGCAATCTTCCCCTGGGTCCTGCACCTTCCTGCCTCAGCTCTGTGCTCCAGGAAGTTTACCACTGCAGGAACCCTAGTATCCCCGAAATGCACCCCAACTCAGAGACGCTGGCCAGTCCCTCTGGGTTTTTGGTCAGAAGCGAGGATACAATGCTAACAGTTTGCATTGCTTCAGGGGATCTTTGCATTAGGACCATTAGGAGCACTTTTTCATTCTGAAATGCTCAACTCAGAAACAAAACCCTTGATGCCTCAGCTCGGTTGTAACTGAAAAGCTTGGCTTTTTTGCTTTTCTCAGGTAAAGTTTCTGGCCCTTTTGGGCTCTCTGTAGCTCTTTACCCACACTCTCCCAAGCATTTCCCTCAGGGTACTCTGACCCACTGTCTTTTACTGGCTTGAAGAGACAGAGCTTAGAAGAGGTTTTTAGGAACTTGTCCCTGCCTCCTGCATTGCAGGGACAATTTTTAAGGCTTGAAAAACAGAACTTGGAGGTTTTGCTGTCTTAAGAGGTTTGTTGTTTTTCCCTTAGAGCTAATCACAGGTGGTCCCCATACTAATCTTCAGGTGATTCTAATTTTTGTCCTGAGAATGAGTTCTGAAAGGCTTTAGTTTTTAAGTTTGAGAGCTTTTGAGAAAGATGAAGGCTTTTTAGAGTTTTTTTCCCCAAAATTTTCCAAGAAAAGCTTTAAGAGAAAGGTTTTTCTCCCCCAAGAGAAAGAGCAACTTTTCCCAAAACTTCCCAACTTTAAACTGACTTCTTACACCCCCATTTTTGCCTCAGGGAGAAATCACTTTCTCCTGCCGCTTGGACTTAGCATTTCAGCTGTCCCCAGGACAGAAGCTTCCATAGGAAACTTATTCTTCCCCATAAGCTTGAAGAAGAGCTTTTTTACTACCCAAATAGCCCAAAGAAAGATTTTTTCCCCCCAGTTTGCATTCAGAGCCCCCAAGTTAGAAAATTGAAGAGTTTTTCTGTCTAGTTGCCTTACTTATTTTTTCCTACACAATCTTACACTTCTAAGTTTTTCCTACACTATTTTACTACCCTATGCCTTATACTTATTTTTCACAGATAGAAATTGAGAAAGGGATAGAAGATAGAAAATTTTGACAGAAGAGAATTTCGCTGCAGCATCGGACATCCTTCCAGTCCGCTTTCCTTTTCTCTCGAGGATAAAACCCCTGCCTCTCAAAAATATATATAAAAAATATATATTTTCCATAACACCGGCATGCCTCATCCACTGGCAGGGCTGAACTCAGCACTTTCGCCAAAAACTCTGTAATAAAACTATTATTTTCCTTTATCTTTAGTCCCTATTACTTTGTCTTTAGTCCCTGTTCATTTGTCTTTAGTCCCCCCTTTTTTTAGTCCCCTTTTTTTTAAGTCCCCTTTTTTTTCTTTTTTCTTTAGTCCCTGTTCATGGCGCCATTCTGTGGGGCATTTACCCAACCACCCCCACAGTTTCCCCAGAGTTTTCTTGAGTGCGAGCAGCAGGAAATATTAGATAGAAGGATTTATTGCGGAGAATATCGCGGAGATAAACAGATAGAAAATAAAGGATAGCCTCGAGAGGGCCTGGAACCTATTCCAACGGGCCCCGACTGTCTCTGCCCCAGGGTTTTTAATAGAGATGCCAAGGGGTGGAGCAAAAGACCTCCTCCCCCAGCACAGCTAAGTGCAGACCATCCCAGACACCTGCACTCAGGTCCGTGGTCTAATCATCCTTTATGAGGACCTGCTGAGTAAAGCCACGAGGAACCCGAGAATGGGCTCCCACACAGGTCCCTGTTAAAGACCCTGCTGGCCAGGGCACCTATGCATTCAATCCATCTCAAACTCTGTTTTATCTGAGATAGGGTTCCAATCCCTAGAAATTGGACATCTACCTCTTGAAGAGGCCAATTTGGATACCATGATTTTGGTGTAATTATAGTCACATCCACATCTGTGTCTACCAGGCCCTCCAGAACAATGCTATTAATTCATACTCTAAACTTTGGTCTTTGTTCATTTATGGAAGTTTGCCAAATATTCACTTTATGGTGTTTTTTTTTGGAATTTTTGATCCATCTATCAGAGTTGTTCTATCATCCAGTGCAGTATTGCTTTTTACATTAGACACTGGGTTATTTAATTGTCCTGGAGAGGAATTTCCTCCACAATGGCTAGAAATGTTTGGACTATGTCTAGTTTGGGGGCCTGTGTGAGGCCCCCAGAGGCATTTCCCACCAGTAAAGGTTGTCTCATATATCTATTGTTGGTCTACATTCATCGACCCAATGCCAGCCTTTGCCACATCTTTTGGCTGTTTTCCCTGGTTCTGGAAGTTTCCCCCAAGCATTTAAAGCTGTTGTATGGCATAGGGACACTGTATTCTCATGAAAAGTAGCTTGTGCATTTCTATCAGCAAATGTCCCTCACCAAGAATTTGATCTTGGGAGATCTCAAAACCTCTGATCTTACCTTGCTGATCCAGGAGCCTAGCTTTCTCTCTCAACTAGCCTTTCCATTGTAACTGCTAGCTATATTCTAGAACAGTTGAGATTAACTGATTTCAGTCATCTGGTATGATTCTATTTGTAAAAGGCCACATATTTAACATTTGTTTTACATATGTTGAGTGTATACCATAGGTGACCACTGCTTCCTAAAAAAATGTTTTTTAAAATCTCTCATAAGAATAGGTTGCAAAATATGTTCCAGTATGGCTCAGGACGTTTATCATCTGCTGACTTTTCACGAATGGTGACAGGATAAGCCATTGTATAAGAGCTATCTGGTGATGTTATGACTTTTATGGCCTTGCCCTTCTGCTCATCAGATTCATTGTCATCTTTACTGAGAGATTCTTTCAGAGCTTGTAACCAAGCACCTAGGGTCTGTTGCAGCATTTGAACCTCCTCTGTTGTAAAGAATTCTAGAGAGTTCATGGAATCATGCAACTATTTATGTTGGTCCAAGATCACAGCATCCAAAACCATGAGGTAGCCAATAGAGGGGGCATATGTGCATCCCAGGTCTTAAGGGTTCCAGGTGGCCATGCCCCAGGGGCAGGTGCCTCAAGGTCATAGGCAGGTGTAACAGCTACAGCTGCCTCACTAGGGGCAATGCTTCAGGGTATGGCTCAAACAGTCACCCACTACAGGCAACCAAATGAAAGAACACAGTCCTCTCTTTGAAACATCTTCACTTCTGCTAAGGGAGCCACACTAATGCCTTTACTGCTCCTGACAGAAACTGGCTTAGGATGTGAGCCCACAGTCACATATCTGAATGAGTTAATAAAAAAACAGTGTGGTCATGCATCAAACCCACCCCCAGCAAACAAAAGAACTGGAAAATAGAATAAGAGCCAAGAGATGCAGAGGCTCAAAGTCCCCTCCTCACCGTAGTTCTAACACAGCCCAAATAAAGAGACACTGGGCCATTGGGGGCTGCCAATGCCACTGCTGGTCTGGTATGGCCATGACAGATGAGCAGACTCATTGAGGGATCACAGGTGTCACTACCTCTAAGAGCTCTCATGGGGTGAGGAAAGGGTCCTTTTGGAGGCAGCTAGCCCACTAGGGAGCACAACAAAGAAGGCTGGAGCATCTGGATCCCTCCTCCCACAAGACTCCTGGGTGCTTAATGTACATGGTTCCCAAAAGGAAGAGGGGAGGACTGAACCCTGTGGGGCCCTCACTTTCTTTATATTAGTCAGACACCAGGATGAGGAGTAGAGAGATGAGAGCAGCCAGGAGAAGTACTTGGAACAGAAGGAACCTGTCCCCTATAACAAGTGTACACAGTCATCCCTCAGTGTCCCTGGGAGACATGCTCTAGAAGCTTCCAAGGACAACAAAGTCTGTGAACTCTCAATACCCTTAGATGGAATGGTGTGGTAACCTGCACACGATCTATGTTGTCCTCTTACATGGCTGAAATCACCTGTTACTCAAAATACCAGCAACTGTGGAAGCATAGTCCTAAATAGCGGTGTTACCACATCTTTTAGGAAATGATGACAAGGAAAAGGGTCTGTGCATACTCAGAATCAGAGCTCATGATTACCGGCAGCTGACGGCACCCATGCTCTGCAATCACATATTCTGTGTCATGCATGTGCTGTTAGGATTGGAGGGACGCTCTTTCCCTCTCCAGTATGTCTGGAGACTACCTAATCATACAGTCTGCATTTGTTATTTATCTTGTTGCTGTAAGAAAACACCTAACCAAAGCTACTTGAGGAAGGAGAGGTGTGTTTGAGCTCACAGTTGCAGGGCACACAGTCCATCCTGGTGGGAAAGGCATGGTGGCGAGAGCTGAGGGGTCACATTGCATCCGCAGTCAGGAAGCAGAGAGAGCTGCATGCTTCCACTCACCCAGCTTTCTTCTTTCTATTCAGTCCAAGACTAGCCCCAAGAACGGTGTCTTTCACAGTTATGGTAGGTCTTCCCACATTGGTTAACCTAATCTAGAAACTTCTTCATGGGCATGCCCAGAGATTTGTTTCCATGGTGATTCTAAATCTGCCAAGTTGACAATTACTTTTTTATGGCTGTCTGACCAAGGCAGTTTATAGAAGGAAATGTTTGTTGGACTTAAATTTCCAAAGGGATGAGTCCATCACGTCAGGGAGGAGGCAGAGAAGCAAGCTGCAGATGTGGTGTCAGGAGCTCCCATCTTCAAAAGCAAGCATGGAACAGAGAGAGCAAACCGGAAGTGGTACAAGGCTTTTAATTTCAAGTGACGTACTTCCTCCAGCAAAGCCACATCCACTTCCTAAACCTCCCCAAAGACTGACACCAACTAGGGACCAAGTGTTCAAATACCCCAAAGGGGGTATTTTCACTCACACCACCATAGCCCCTGCTGCTGGTGAGAAGTGAACTGTCTTTGGTAGGATCCCATAAACCCCAGATTGGGGATTTCATAAACCCCAGATTGGGAATAATCTACACAGCTTCTTTGGGCCACAGTCCTGGGACAAAGAGCTGAGAGTCTGCATCATGCCCTGAACTCTCACATTGTGCTGAGCCATGGGTGAAGTGACAGCTCCAGTGTCCTCTAGAGTCCAACCAGCAGGTATGCCTCATGCTGTCTTCTCCTAGTAATTCTTCAGTGGCAAGAAGGGGGCTTCCCATGACATCTTGCAGTTGGCCTGTTCCTTGGGTACCCACCTCCCACACCTCCCCTTCTTTCTCACTTAGCTTTCACTCATGGAGAATGAGGAAAAGTATTCCCTTTCCAAACTCTCTCAGCTAGAGGTGGTCCTGATCCAAGGGGGCATCTGTGTGAAGGCTGTGGGGAAGGAACTTAGGAATTTTCTACCTTGTTGAAGAAAGAGTGCCCTCTGACTCCCTGGACATCCCTGAAGCTTGCCTGTGGCTGCTATGGTAATGAAGGTATAAAGTGTTTTAGGCAGCCATTCTGTGATAATGAGGAAGAGCCCAGAGCTAGAGCCTGGACTTCCTCAAGCTATTGACTTGACCTCCCCACCACACACTCCCACACTTTGTGTTAAGTAAACTAGAGTGCTGCTAGAGCTGAAATCACTGCAGGTTGGGATTTCCATTGGAACTCAGCACATTCCTAACGCCAGCATCATCCTTCATAGTTGATGAAACTGTGGTTCAGTTTTGGGCAATGGCAGGTGCACTCCTGAGGTGAACAGATTTGGCAAGTCATATGGCCAGTGTGCCTGGCAGATCAAGGTAACTGAAGATAGATGGATTTTTTTTGGGGGGGGGGGCTAGGATCAGTATGTCTGCTTCCTACACTCAACCATCATGAAGGGTGTGGTCTGATGGTACAAATACATGGTGAATGTAGGTGAAGCCATCAGAGATTTCTTTTAGACTGTAGAGCCTGTACAGAATGGGAGCTGAAGCTGACCTAAGAGCCATCCTACCTCCAAAGTGCACAATCCCACAGCAAGCTGAGCTGCTGATGGCATCTGACACCAGTTCCTTAGGACTGGACACACTCGACACAGACCTTCTTTTGTAAAGCTGTAATGCACTGTTTGCATCCTGGTCTACCTGCTGATGGGGATCTGTGCTATGTGGGATCCTCCTTCCAGTTCTCATGAGAGAGTCTCCACTCCCAAGAAACAGTGCTTGGATTTTGCTTTTGAATTTCCTATTCCTTTCACAAACAGCATTACTGATAAAGCCACACTGCAGACCAGAATCCCATCTGAGGGGTGAATGTGTGCAAACTTTAATTTAAATTTAGTGCAAACCATTAATAATATAAATGCTTATGCTCTTTTTCTAAAAGATTTTACGTGTGTGTGTGTGTGTGTGTGTGTGTGTGTGTGTGTGTGTGTGAGACCTGTGTGCAGCTGCCTCAGGAGGCCAGAAGAAGGAGTCAGATCCCCAAGAGCTAGAGTGACAGGCAGTTATGAGCTATCTGCTGTGAGTCCTGGGCGCTGGATTTGGATCTTCTGCAAGAGCAGCAAGCACTCTTTATTGCTCACCCAGCTCTCCAGCTCCAGCTGGTTTTCTTTAGCAGCTGTAGAGAGAGCCCTAGGGTGCTCCATGGCTGTGCAAATTACTGGCATAAACACACATGTTGGTGCAAAGCCCTGGGAATGGTTTTTATTTTAAAATCGTATTTCAGTGAAATTGCTCTTTAGGCTCCTTGTCTTGTCGGAGTATGAGTTAGCTCTCCTCATGGCAGTGGAAACTCCCCCCACTGCCAGGACCACTGCTGTGCTATCTATTTAATTAAAGCAAACTGTTCCACCTTCCATGCACTTAAAGATCACGATTACAGCCATTCTTTCAAACACTGTGACTCGTTTCTAAAGGCAGAGTTTCCATTGGCATACACAATGACACACCCCCTAAGTACAGGGTGGCATGGCTGTGTACACAGGCCACCTCCTTGGGGATGCAGAAACAAGGTTCTGATTTTGAACAGCAATTAGTACCACAGTGCTGTTTAAGCTATTGATGATGAAAGCTAATAGTGTGTTGTGCAATTGCCGCGTCACCCAGTCATTAATCTTTGCAGCTGGATCGATCCTGGGGCGCACCCATTCTTTGTGGACAGAGCTCTGCTCTGTACTCACAGCCCCTCTGCTTTTCCGGCTTCTGTCCCCTACTTTGCAAGGAGGAAGTCAGCTTGCCGTCTATCGGCTTGTGCAGAATTCTCAGAATCGAGGACTTAAAAAAAAATTAAGATCCATTCAAACTAAAACACCTTCAACAGGTGCTGGAAGACATAACCCCCATGGTGGAATAAGTCAGACCCAGACACTTCCTCTTCATTTAAGTCTTCTTGAAGTCTGCCAGCACAGTCACACATGGGCAACCGATGCTGGCCCAGGGAACGGTTCCACAAATAAATCGCTTTGGAAACAGCAACAAGATGAATGAGAAGAAGTCACTGTCTCCAAATGCAGGCAGCTCAAAGGCACTAGAGTTGGGCTTCAGATTGTGGATCTGGGGGCCTGGAGGACAAACTCAGCCCATCCTAAGTCAGCCTGGTGGCTCAAACCTGAAATCACAGCTATTCGGGAGGCTGAGGCAGGAGGATCACTACCAGTTCAAGGCCATCCTAGGAAACGTAGTGACTTGGAGCCCCAGGGCCCTGATCAATGCACTCATCAAAGGTTTGGTGGTACAGTTGATTGCTGTCATTTCAGACTGGCTAACTCTCCTATGAATGGGAAGTCCGTAGAACTGAAGAAGCGTCAGTGTAGGCAGTGGGCACCCAGAGACGTGTGTGAGCGGTGAGTGACACACACGCCTAAGACGTGTTCCTTGTGGACGGTAAGCTGGTAATGTCTAAAATGTTGCACATGTCAAGGAGAAGGAAGGAGTCAGAAAGACAGACATGATGGAAAGGGTCAGGCGTCCATGTCAGTAATCACTGCTATGCTGGAAGTTGAGGCAGGAGCATGATGAGTTCAAGGCCCGTATGGGCTACAGAATGAGTTCAAGACCAGACCAACTACCTTGTTGAGACTTGTCTCAAAAGAAAACATACAATATAGGCTGGGATATGGTCAGTGGTGGAGTGCTTGCCGTGTACATGGATGGGCCCTAGAATCCCCAGCTCTGAAGAAATGGTGGGGATGGCATGGGGGGGGTGGTGAAATGGGTCACAGCTTTGCCTTGCCTGTGGCAACCTCACACCTGGGATCCTCTGGAGTGGCATTAGGGCCATGTGTGCTCAGCCTAACATTCGGAGTAGTAGCCCGGTGCTTTGTGGGTCACGGCGGTGACCAGGTATCCTTACCCGAGGCAGAGGTGAATTGAGAGCATGGCTCATGCTCTCGCTTGGACCTTTGACTTGAGTCTCCGCTCTGGTGCTTGAGACCACCAACTGGGGCAGGGAAGCACCCATGAGTGTCCCATTAAGGGTTCAGGTGTTCCCTTCCGGGCACCTGGGCCCCAGAGAGGGCTGTTAAAATCTTCTCCTCCATCTCTACTGTGCACTGAGGGTAACACAACACACCGTGTAGTTTGTACCCTCGCTTGGTCTGTGAGCCCTGCTGCTCCAGAGCACTGAATCCAGATAACACCCCACACAACCCCTAGGCTTCTCTTCAGGGTTAAACTGAGGCTCAGACCAGGAACTAAAGTTCAAGTCAAGTTGTGGCTTTTGATCGTGTTTGTAGGGTCATTTGTAACATTGGAGAATGATAGCGCTAACTTAAGAAAACATCCTTGACTGTGTGAAGGCGGAGAGGGGCCACGTGTTGAACTATTTACCTCTTGGGAGCCTGGCAGGAAACATAAGCTAAGGAGGAAGACTCAATCAACCTGGCAAGTGCCAGCCATGGAGTTTCCTGAAAGGTTTTGACAGCTACCAAGCAGATTGTGGTCACGGGTCCAAGGACAAAGAATAGATGTGTCTTAACCTCTTTTCTCAGTTCTTAACACTGAGCTGGTCTTTTCTGAGCGGCAGACAGATTCAATTAGGCAAAGCCATCACATTCACACACACATACACACACACACACACACACACACACACACATACACACACACACACACACACACACACACACACACACACACACACACACGTGCTGGGCAGGGTGTGAACCTCATCGGAGTTGGTAGAGAGCGTGGAAGGGCCTGTCTGAACACGTTCAGGAGGTGAATCCATTCAGTCTGAGAAAGGACAATATTTCATGTGGCTTTCTATATGCTGTCAAGTCAGCATGGCGGAGTCTCGAGAGCACTAGTGGGAGCCGGGCTGTTCCTGGGCTAGAGACAAAGGCTTTGCTACTTACTATCGAGCAAGCAGCACAAACCAAATCCTTGGATCTGAAACCACCTCCCCAAGATGACAGGCTCAGGGGGGAACCCCCAGACACAATAAATTATGTCTTAGGGCGGAACCCTGCCCTTGGGGACCCTTTGCTCTGGGAGAGACATCTTATCTACCTCCCAAGGTTATCTGCTCCACAAACATCCCTGAAGATAGTACAAAGATAAGACTGTATAGCTTTCTGGTGAGGGAGGGACCCCTTTCTAGAGTTATGGTGCTGGTCAGACACCTTTCACCCAAAGTAGAAGTGAGAACAGTGAGTTTGTGACTCACACTCACGGATGGGAGAGAAGGACGCAGCACACAGGCAGGGCCACATGGCGAGGCGCTCAGGCTGGTGTGAATGGGATCCAGGCTCTGCAGTGTCAAGGGGCGATGGCCAGTGTTTCTGTAGATGGACTGGATTAATGTCTTTAAGCTGTTCTGTGGGTGGGAAGTGGGCTGGAGACCCAACCAGCAACTTTTGGATGAGCAGGGAACAGGGGACTGGTCCTTTGAAGAGAAGTACCTGTAAGCAGGAGGAAGTGGCACTTGTGTCCGAGCCATTCACAAATCCCAAATCCAACCAGGATTCATTGAATCCTTCAACATTGAACATTAAGTTTAGGATTTATGCCATGGGAGCAGCTCTTCACACGCAAGACCTAGAACCATGAGCCAAATAAACCCCACCTGCTGTAAACAGCTTTTGCCAGCTGTTCCGCTGCAGCAAAACGCCAAGTCATTGACATACTGGCCTGAACCCACAGCACTAAGGGTCCTGAACAGGGTGTCAGGAGGGAGAAACAGAGATGAGAAATAAAGAAGACAAGAGATCAAGAAGACAAAAGAAATGACTGGGCCTCGTGCATAAGCTGGTGACTTAAGCCAAGCATGTTTATTAAGAAGCACAGCATCCTATATATTATTTGCAAGGGTCCAGGGGCGGGTGCAGGGGGGACAGATGACAAAATCAGCAGAGAGCTAAATCAGATAATGCTGGCAAAGAGAACACAGGATACCCCAGACATAGCTGCCTTAGGACTGATAACCACAACCCAGGGAGAAGAAGCTGCCACCTTGAGTCCTCGGAGGCCGTGGCTGCAGCCATAGACCAGCCTTCTCAAGTCCACTCCTGGACAAGGACACAGAACTAAAGTTCCTTCTGAGAAAGTCATGGGTCAGTCTGGCTTCCTGCAGTGTACAAACCAAATAAGAAACTGTGCAGATTCTATCAAGCTGTACATTGAAAGCTAGCAGAACTGAGCAGGTGCCACAACTGAGTCAACCCAGCCTGAGGGTTGGGGAGAAGCACTGGATGGGGCAATGTGGAGAAGCTTCAGCCTGGATTCCATGTGAAGTTCCTTGGAGGACAGGTTTGCAAATAGCAACTTCCTCTGGACGTCTAATAACAACCCTCTATTTTGAGTTTTCACAGAGTATAGTGCTCTGATTTGGGCCAGCCTTTTGAATTCATAGTTCCATCGCTCCTGCTTTTCATTGTTTTCAGGAAAAAATCAGCCATTATTTATGCGATGGCTTTCCTGGCCAGTTTAAGAATTTTCTTAATTATCATTTCCCAGTAATTTGATATATGTTTTTTTTTTCCTTTGAACTTATCTTCCTTAAAGTTATTTGAGTTTCTGGTATTTGTGTATTTTTATCTTTCTAATGACCGTTGGATGTATTTTCTTGCTTTGTTGTGTGTATAGTAGATTTTGATTTTTGTGTTTACACATTGTCATGGTTTGAGTCTGAAAAGTCTTCCACAGGCTCGAATGTTTGGTCACTTAATGGACATCTGGTTTGGGAGGCTGTAGAACATATGAGAAATAATGCCTACCTGGTGGAGCTAGGCTACTAGGAGAGGCTGTGAAGGAACATCACCTTCTATTTTAGCCTGAGCCCTCTGATTCCTGGTCTGGATGCCACATGAAGACTCCGCCCCACACTCTCACGTCCATGGAGTCGATACAACACGCTTGCCTTCTTTGCTATTATGTGCTGAAACCTTCCTCAAACTGTGAGTCAAAGTTAACATTTGCTCCCTGGATTTGCTTCTGTCAATACGTTATCACTCCAAGAGGGAAATTAACTAATAGAAGACTTAGTATGGAGAGAAATGTTATGATTAAACCTGACCTCATGGGTCACACCTTTGCTACTTGTTCAAGAACAATGTAGAAGAGTTTGTAGATGACATTAGACAAATCCTAGAGTCCTGCTAGCAGAAATTAATGAGACATTCTGGCAGGAGTTCAGAATCCCTGCCAGAATATAGATAAAAATGTTCACAGTGAACATGCTCATGGGAGCTCAGATGAGAAGAAACCTTCTTTGGAATTGAGTGAGAGTCCGTTGGTTTCTATTCTGTTAAAGAATTTGGACACATTCTGCCCATGTCCTAAACAATCACGTGAATCTGAATTCAAAGGCATGGACTAATTTTCTCTGGTGGTGGAAATTTCAAGACAAGATAATACTCAGGCTGTGGCATGGCTGTTGCTTGATGCTTTTATCCAAATTTAGGGTGAGAATCCAGAGCAAAAAGCAAAGCAAAGCGACAAGAACCATGTGAAGTTTGGCAAGGAAAGGAATGCAATAATATTGAAAGTTGTACACAAAGCAAGGTTGGAGGAAGCATCCAATTGTCAAGGAGTTTAGTGCCATTCGAAAAAGCCCTCACACTCTGCACTGGACCAGGAGAGAAGGTGACTGAAGGGCTGGATCCCGCCCTCCAAATACTCCTGAGTGTATCATGGCAGACTCACTTGAAAGACTTTCATTAGAATGAAGAGTCACTGCAAAGGGAGTCATTGACAGGATAGAGTCCCCAGGCCCTGCTGTTCAAACAGAGCCATGCAAGAAAAGGGTTCCCAGGTTCAGCTGTGAGGCACTTGGGGGTCATGGTAGCAGTGGTCCCAGAGATCATGGTTACCTATCAGTCTTGGTCACTGCTTTTATAAAATGCAGCATGTAAAAATCATGGGACCATGGAGGCTTGTTCCAAGTTTCCAAGATAAAAATCCTGTGAGGCTAGGCAGGTGTCTCTGAAGAGAGGCAGTTAAAATCCACAGCATCTTCCTTGTGGAACACAGGAAGATGCTCACAGGAAGATGCTGCCTTCTTCCTGTTGAGGAGGGCCTCACAAGGAACTGGCCCTGTGGACACCTTCATCTTGTGTTTCCAACCTCCAGAAGTCTGAGTACACATGAGCACTGTCAAAGCCCGGGTCTCTGGTCTTTTGTCCTGGCAACCAGAGCAAGCTAACTCAGGCAGCTCATTTACTTGCAGAAGAGCTTGATTCTTTCAAGACCTGCTTTGAAGTTCAGCTAGAATGGGTCTGGAGCACCCCCACTCTGGAATCGGTCAGTCAGTTCCTATGCTGTGCCTCTGAGTCTCTAACCCATTCTTGGGAGGCTCATAGACTTCCTCCAGCGGGATAGAGTCCACATGATTCTAGACTATAAGAACCACAGCACATGTTCAGCTCAGCCCCCTGGCCACCATTCCTTCCTCAATATCCCGTTTGACTGGCCTTCGGGTCAAGGCAGTTAAGGATTTGCCTAAGAACTCAGGTGACTCCCATTCACATTCTGGGGTTACATTTTCTCCCTTCTCCTACCTAGCTACACTGGTTCTGGCCTGAGCCTGGCAGCTCCTAATTCTCACATCTCTGCAACTTAACTAGAGAACTGGGCCAAGTTTGGTCTCCCCACTTCCAGGAAGAAAACGGGGCGGTGGGGGATTTACCTGGTTTTTCTTTTCGTGCATCCTTGTCATTGGAGAGTGTTTTAGAATCCAGTACTAGAGAGGTTGGTCTGAATCTCTTTCTATGTGGGCAGAAGGAGATGCCAGAGTTCCCATTTGTTAATATTCCTGGATGGATAGACACTGTCACCCTCAAGGTGTGTGTGGGGGGATATGATGGGGGTGGGGAGAAGGTGAAGAGTAGATGTGAGAAGAACCACATCTCTGCAGAGTCATGACTGATCTAAGAGAAGGCACTGAGGATTCAGGTCTGCCTGTAGAGCCTGGGATGAGGCCAAGGCTTTCAGATTCTGAATCCCGGTCACTGATTCTGTAGCCTGTCACCCACAGCTGGACACATCCCTTCAGCCCCAAGGAACACACACAGTCCCTCTCCTCTTTACTCTGTCATTTCCCCTTTGAGTTCTCATGAACCCCTGGCTTTTGTTCTCTGTGTCCAGTTTACAAAGGCCTTCTCCAGGGTGTCTCACTGTGGACATCTCAGTGCTGGGCACCATCCGAGGGAATGCAAAGGATGCCCGTGGGACAAAGGATGTCCAACTTCAGGGGTGATAAAAACTGCCTGTCCAGACTGCTCCTTAGGGCCCTGTCATCTGGTCTCTGTGGACACAGTCCTGAGGCTGGAAGGGAACAAGGTGAGGGAGGGTAAGTTCTGAATCAGGGGTGCAAACTACGTACACTGAAGGTGCCTCCCATAGTCCTGTGATTCCCCAACCCCAGAAACCTCTTATAGGGAATGTTCTTCTCTGTGCTGTTCATTTCCCATATAGCCTCACTACAAATATTAACAAAAAATTAGATGTCACTATGATAGTCACAAACTTTATCCAGGCTAACACATGGCTAATCCCTTCCTGGGTGTGACCCTGAGAGAGCCCAGCTCCAGCTGCACATGTGGCCCATTCCTCACGTCAGTAGCCTGGCAGGACCCTGCTTCCTGCTAAGGGCAGGGGGCAGCTATGCTTATGGAGGCCAGCCTGACCCAGCCTGGAAGCCTTGTGTGACTGCACTCTCAAGATTTTCTCCCACCTCCTCCAGGCCTCCACGTGGAGCTATGTCAGCTCTTCAGCACAAAGGATCCAGAGGGCTGGGGCCACTGGTAGGGGGTGGTTATCAGAGCCATTGAGCAAACAGAGAGGAGCCAATAAAACACCAGCCGATGGGAACAGGACATTCTGCAGGCTGCCCAGGTACAGCGGAGCAGACATGGGACCTCGAGGCGCCCCTCTCCTGGCAGTGGTCCTGGTCTTGGGGGTGTATGCTCTGGTGGAGGGCCAGAAACCCTGTAAGTAAAAGTCTAAGGCTGACCCCTCGGGTGGGAGGTGAAACCTGTTTGAGTCCCCATGAGTGGTGGGCTGTGGGTCACCCATCACCTGTACTAGGTGGGGTTTTTCTAGATGTTCCCTCAAAGGACAAAGGCAGGTGACAGTTTGCAAGGAGCTAGACAGCACCCTGCAGTCTGGGTGCTGCTGCTGTGTGGGGCTCAACCAGGGACTCTTATTCAGAAGGGCCAGGTCCACAGCTGTCAGCCTGGGTAGGAGGACAGCAGGGCCTGCTGCCCTGGGCTCATCTTGCTCACTTCTACCTTGATCTCTGCCCAGGTCCACAGGGCCATCATCTTTACAGAAGGTTTGTGTGGCCTTGTTTCCGTTTTTAACAACTGAAGCTGTTTCTATAAAATCCTGTGGTTTCCTCAGGAGGAAGTCAGACAGCTCTAACATGAGCAAAATAAGACCCCATGTCACTCCTGGGGACATTAGGACTTTGGGGGTCCCTGAGGGCCAAGAGCAGGTTGAGGCAGGCATATAGGACCTAGACAGGGTGGACCATGGATGGATCTATCCACAGCTCCCTGCCAGTGCTCTAGGATGACACCACATAACAGAAAGAACTGTGGCTTCCCGGGCATCACTACCGACCAGTGCTTCGATCTCGGATGTTGCTTTGACTCCAGCGTTGGTGGGGTCCCCTGGTGTTTCCACCCACTTCCAAAACAAGGTAAACTTTGGAGATCCGGCACCTCCTTCCAGCTTTCAGTTTAGGGCCGGGCCCTGGGCAAGGTCTAGAGCAAGTTCTTGGAAGCCTGGTTGTCTGTCTAGAGCTAGCCCAAGTTTATGAAAAGGAAGCCTTAGTGCCTCTTCTAGACCTTCCCTGACACCCCCATTCCCTGTATCTACACTTGCCTGTGAGCAGACCTAAATGTTTTCCACTTTATATATAAAACCATAGTTCCAAAGAAGCTTTGGAAAGGAAATAGAGACATCGGGTAAGATGGCATCACCATCCTTGCAAACAGACTTCAGACTTTAAGAAGGGTGTTGAGGCTTCTGGCAGCCTTTTTCAGAATGTGTTTCAAGCCAGGGCAAACTGTGAATACAGTTTGTGTGTGTGTCCACCCAGGCATGGACCTTGCTGTTGGGGTACACTCATGATAGGGAATTTTATCCCCAGGGTTCAGTGTACTTAAAAAAACAAAACAAAACAAAAAAAAACCCAGGTAGGTGGGTGGCCATGTGCTAGGTCCCTTTCACAATCACGTATGTCAAGCCTACTCTGGGCTGGGCACAGTGGGCTACTCACATTTCACAGAGCTCAACCCTGAGTCCAGAAAGGGTGATATGGTTTTTCCCAAGGTTCCGGTTCTGCAGATATTCCCACCTGTGATGACCTCCCTACACTCGTGTCCTCCTGTGGGAAGCACAGCCAGTCCCTAGCTATTACTGTGCTGAGAGATACCAACCCAAGGAGCTCCTTGGGACACACTGAGGGTGCAACTCCAGTGTCTCTGGGAAGGTGGGACTGGTGGCCCTCAGTGAGTGGCTAGCCTGACAGAGTCTTGTATGCTGCTTCCCCCCATAACCAGAATCAGAGCAGTGTGTCATGGAAGTGTCAGCCCGAAAGAA